>NC_037668.1:32365727-32416721 GCF_003255815.1 Theropithecus gelada | reverse complement strand
GGGCCGCGCGGGCGGGGGGGGGGGGGGGGGGGGGGGGGGGGGGGGGGGGGGGGGGGGGGGGGGGGGGCAGTTACGGGGCGCAGTGCAGGGCGCGGGGAGGGGAGGCAGTTACAGGGCATGCCACCTCCGATGGCCCTAGGTGACAAGGGGACATTGGAGCAGGAGCCCAAGGGTGGAGAAGACAGTCCAGGACGGCTGTGGGGGGCCATCGAGGCAGAGGGCAGAGGCCCCGGAGCCAGAGAGACAGCAGCATGCTTGCTCAGGAGTCTCCCAGCCCTGCTCTGCCTGTCCCCTCCCCAGTTAGTGGGCTCAGGAGTGACAGATGGTCCCACCCAGTGTGCTGGCCTCGGTCAGTTCCCACAAAGGCAAGTCAGCTCTTCACACCCATTTCCTAGGCTTGACATCCTGGCACCCTCGCAGGTGCAGGGAGACGGCAGCTGACACGAGACGCGGCCCCGGCCCTCCATGCTGACGACAATAAATAAACCAACCAGGCGGCGAACATGCAGGGGCTCAGGATCAAAAGTGGTCTCGGAAACAGAGCTGGCCACAGGGGCCAGGGCTGGCATCCAGGCAAGGACGGGCTCAGGAAAAGGTGAAGGCGGCCCTGCAGGAAGGGAAAGATCTGCCCCAGGTACTGAGCGGGCCTGGGAGTGTTTTCAGGCTGGGGACCAGCAGGGCAGAGAGCCTGCAGCCAGAGGAAGGGCCGAGGGCCCGTGCAGGGAGAGACGGAGCCCTGGGGGACAGCGGGAGAGGCGGTCGGAACTGAGCAGAGACGTGCGGGTCTGCAAAGGGCTCCCTCTGGCTCTGGTGTTGAGAACACAGGGCGGGCATCAGCAAAGGCAGCAACTGTGAGATGTGTCTGAGCAGTGGGTGTGAGGTGGGCTGCGGGTGCGCGGTGGGCCGCGGGTGCGAGGTGGGGTGCGCGGTGGGCCGCGCAGGGGCCCCGGCTACGTTTGCAGGCAGGATTCACAGGACCTCAGGTGCGTCGAGAGTGCCTCCAGGGCTCTGGCCTGAGCAAAGGGGAGAGTGGATTTCCAGGTAGCTGAGGTGCGGCACCGTCCCCCATCAGGGGAAGATAAGGAGTTCAGTTTGGGTCTAGCAAGTTGAGGTCCAACTAGGCTGGTGATTGTGGGGAGGCCCAATGGGGGACAGAACGAGGGAGACAGAAATAGCAGCTGGAGGGGGGTGGCAGAGGGGCCGGAGGCAGGCGTGCACTAGGCACAGCTGGCAGGTGAGCGGGGTGGCTCCTCTGATCCCTGGATCTCCAGCTAGGACAACTGGTCCCTCCCCTGGCCCTAGATGGCCCGAGCCCCACCACTGCTTGGGGTCTTCCAGGACACAAGTCCTGGAGAGGATGCTGGGGGCTCCCTGGGCCATGCTCAGCTCTCTCTTGGGAGGACGCCGGGGGCTGCTGAGGCTGCACTTGGCGATCCCATGAGCCGTTCCCAGTTGGGCCCTGCCGTCTCCAAACCACGGGAACTCAGCAGCCTCTGGGTTGCCAAGCCCCAGTCCCTTTTCTGTTCTCCCAGCCGGCCCCTTGTGCCTGGTGTCTCCTGGCCTTCCAGGCTGCCCCTCCGCATCTCCCCCTTCCGCTCGGTGTCTCAGATGTCGGAGTGCCCAGTGCTCGGCTCCAGCCGCTGTCTCTCCCTGCCTCCGTGCAGATCCCCCAGAGCCCTGACTGTAAGCACCCATGCCCAGGACTCCCTGGAGGTCGTCTCCACAGCCTGCCTGCCCACAACAGCAACTGAGTGTACACGTGGCCGCTCCTGCAAGTGTGGCCCCAACTCCTTACCCACCTCCCATCTGGACCTTGCCAGCCTTTCCTGCCTTGGGGAGCAGCAGAGCCCCCTGCAAGGCTGCAAACAGAACCGCAGCATCTTTCTGGAATCCTCCCCTGTTCTTCCTCTAAGGTCACCTTCAAACAGAACCCTACACCTGACCACCACCCACCACCTCCTCTGACGCACACAGGTCTGAGCCACCAGGTGGTCACACTTCTCAGGCCCCAGGACCACTGGATACCCCTCCCTCATGGGGCTTTGGGAACTGCTCGCTCGTTGTCCTCCTCCCTGCATGCAGCTCTTTCTCAGCTGTGCAATGGCTGCTGGGCGTCTCCAGCACAGCCAAGGCCACGGCCACGGCCATGGCCACAGTCAACGGCCGACTACGGCGTTTTCACCCCTGCTCTGCTGCGGTTCTGCCCATCTCAGGGCAGAAAACTTGGGGTCCCCCCACCCCTCCCCTCATATCCAGCCCACCAGCAAATCTTGCCCAGAATCCCACAGCGTTGCACCCCCTGGCCAGTGGGCTGCCCCCTCCTCTGGATGGCCCCAGCTTGTGAGCGGCTCCTGGCCTCGGCCCTGCCCCCCTGTGGTCTATCCCCAGCACTGCAGCCGGGGGCCCTCCCAGAACGTCTGCCAGCTGCATCCCTCGACTCCATAGCCCCACGTACACAGTAGGCACCTAGTAACTGCAGCTTGCCGCACTGATTGGCTTCCCCCGGCCCCAGGGCCCTGTCCTGGAGGCCTGTCCTGCCCAGAGGCTTCACTTTCTGCAGGAACAGAGGGGGCACCGGCTCCATGGGGCACACAGGGGGTCCAAAGCTCTGGACCCGTCCATGCTGCTCCTTGGCACAGGGGTGGCCACGTTCCCGCAACGGATGGATGCCCGCCATGCGGAGGGGCAGGGTGAGAACAGGCCAAGCCCAAGGGTGGACAGCCCAGGCGCTGCAGCGAGGCAGGCTGGAGCCCCTCCATACAGAGGGTGCCGGAGAGCCAGGGGTGTCTCCCATCACCCCAGCTAACCTCCTGAGACCCTAGAGCAGAAGAACAGCGGCCCCAGGTGGAAGTGGGGGGCAAGGGGCCATGAGCTGGAAATCTGGGAAGTCAGGGAGACTCCCAGGTGTGGGTGGACAGTGCCCAGCTCTGACGTCTCCAGCGCTCAGCCTCCTTTAGAGGGGCCCCACGCGTCCAGCTCCTTCCTTGCTAAAGGCAGGAGAAGTGGGCAACGTCTCTGTGTCCACCTCAGGGTTGGGCATTGATCAACCCCAGTGTGTGGGAGCCGCAGACTCAGAACGTGGCCTTGTTTGGCCAGAGCCACCATGGGGTTATCCAGTCCCCCATGCGGAAGGATGGTGTGGAAAGCAAGTGAAAAGCATGGCTGGGATTGCGGGAGGAGGGGCTGAGGCTGCATGGCTGGGATTGCGGGAGGAGGGGCTGAGGCTGCATGGCTGGGATTGCGGGAGGAGGGGCTGAGGCTGCAGCTCTCCAGGCCAGGCCTCCCTGCACCCCCATCTGCAGCAAGTAACCAGTGGCTCCCATTGGTCCCCACAGCCGAGCGGCTATGGTCAAGTCTGTCCCAGTCACAGAGGAGACTGAGGCTCAGAGAGAGGTGTCACTGTCCAAAGACTCAGCTTGCAGGTGCCAGAGAAACAGACTCCGAGCCCACACCTGGAATCCTGTGCCAGGTTGGGGGCAATTGGTGGGCCCAGTTGAGGGCTCAGACAGTGTCCTGCAACCCAGACGCCTCTTCCCAGGGCCAGGCTGGCCCAGCGGGCTCCAGAGCAGCCGCTGTACTTTGATAGGAATGACCAGGGCTGCCCAAAACCACCAACTCCAATACAACTCTATCCGCTCACTCTGGGTTTAAAACCCTTTGGGCAGAATACCATTTTCTCTCTCAAAACATGTTCCTGCAGTACGATGAGTTCATGAATACTCTCTCTGGCACAGAAACAGGGAAACTGAGTCACCACCCAGCCCATTAGGATGGCCCCGCCTAGCCCGCCTCCCCCGAGAAGGAAGAGGTGTTGGAGACACGGCTGGCTCTGGGTACTGCCTCCACCTGCTCCTGGCACTCAGCCTCACACACAAAGGTGCCCAGTGGACACTTGCTGATGGGACAGATCAACAAATGAACAAACGAACCACAGTAATCCTCGGTCTAAAAAGAAACACAGTGATGGCACAGCTGGCCATTGCTGACGCCCAGGGCACCGGGCAGCAGCAGCCGAGTGGATACCAGCAGCTCCTGCAGGCAGAGAAGATCTGCAGGCCAGGGCAGCAGGGCTCCACCTCCTCACCCCTCCCAGGAATGGAGTCTGCGTGGCCGCACACTCAACCTTGGCGGAGTCCCCCAGAGAGCGAGTCACATGGCGACATCTGCTCCATTCAAGGGAAAAGATTGTACCAGAGTCCCCCCAGGTCCCCAGGCTTCTCGGCTGGCCAGGCAGTGACACTGGCCTCTCCACCCGAGGCTTCTGGCTCCACCTTGGGTTCCAGGCGGTCCAGCAGCCAGGAGACAGCCCCTCCCAGCTCACACACCTCCTGAATCAAGAGTCTGGGGGTATAAGTCTGCCCCCCCAGGAGCCCCAGGCCTCTGTGTGTTTCTAATAGCAATGTGTTGGTGGATACACGTATCAGTGAACAAGTGGGTGACAGCCAGACAAGGGAGAGAGGGACACCCCATGCCCGATGTAGCCGTTGCCTGCTCTGGGCTGCAGTCCCAGCACTGGGTTTCAGATAAAAAGATCACACAGGCAGGTGGAGAGGCCATGGTGCCACCAGACTCGCGTGCATGGAGCCAGCATCCGGGCATGCTGTGGAGCTGGGTCACCCACACCCTCACCCACCCTCTGGGCCACACACACACTGCCTCTCTTCTCAAAGCCTTGCCTGGGAACACACAGCCACAGGCACGAACATACATGTACCCATCACAACACACACACAGAAACACATGAGCACCTACCCACCTAAATCACACAATCACCCCTGCAGTACCAATCCGCACACACGAACACACACCACAACACATATGCAAACATGTGTACGCACACACACACCCCAGCCTGTACACACACCCATAACACACACACATCTGCACGTATCCTCACCTCCGTATTGCATGCACATCCACACTGAGACACACACATGCACGCACACCAATACCCACCTGCCACGTGCACACTGATGTGCACACTGGTGTGCACACTCACACACATCGCTGTCACACACACCCTGATCACACTGCCTGGAGCCCATGGCTCCAAAGGCCTCCGTCCCTAGATCTTTGTGCCTCTGCATCCCGGTGCCAGCAGAGCTTGGGGGCACTTGGACTCTGCCTGCCTGCCCGCTGTCCCCCGCCCATGGCTGAGTTTCCCATGTGGCAGAGGTCCCCACGGCCCCAGCTGTCTGCTTCCCTGGGAGGAGGAGCGGCCCTGCATGGAGCAGCTGTACCCAGCCTTCTACCTTCTCAATTAGCAGCTGGTGCCTGCCTGGCACCAGGGACCTGGCCAGTCTAGAAGTGAGGCCAGGTCCCCAGGGCTCAGGCTGCAGGGGCCAACCACAAGCTGCAGGCCCTTCCCTCCCCTCTGCCAGGCCAGCTGCCCACTGCACGGGGGACGGCGCGTGAGAGGCCTCGAGCCCAGTTTGCCACAGGTCCTGGCCCTGGAGCTCAGACCCAGGCGGAGAAGAGCCCGTGAGGCTGACAAGAAGCCCCGTCTGCCACTGCTGTCAAATGAGCACATTCCCAGGTGAGGGCGGGGTCAGCCTCACACCCAAGCGCAGGAGAAAGGTGACTTCCAGGGCGCACTGAGCTCCTGGCGGCCGCGGCAGAGCAGCGCACCTCGGAAGCTCTGAGCCTGGACCAAAGCCAGGGAGCATCAGAGACCCCCAAGCACAAGGCAGAAGCAACAGCAGCCCCATCGGCACAGACCCGGCCTCCTCTCCCTGGCTGCGGGTCCCTGCCCAGCAGGTGGGCACAGGCTGTTGGAGCCCGAATCTGCCCTGCCTCCATGCCCGGGACCTGCCTCTAGCCCCTCAACGCCTCCCTTCCTACCTCTGCTCACCCCAACTGGCAGCAGACGCCGGGCCAGGAAGTCAGGCAGAAGGATGCCCCTCTGAACCCTCCACCGCAGTAAAATCCCCTGCAAAGTCCCCGAAGAGGTCCTGTGAAGGGCGCGTCACACCTACCGTGGCGAGGTGCCGTGCGGGGTCACCGACGTACAGCATGGTAGGCGCCGGGGGGTCTGCACACGCCGGGGAACTGGTGTCCCGCGGGACGAGGCATGGGTCTGGGCGGCCCGAGGGGAAGGGTCAGGGTCGTGGCCGCCCGGCAGCGTGGACCGAGGGGGAGAGACTGGGCAGCTAGGGAGGCGGGAGCCGAGGATGCTCGGGAACATGCGGGCCTTTTGTTGGCATTTTCGCTTTTCCCATCTCCTCAGTTCTGTCAACTGGCTGAATCCAACAACAAAACCCGCGGCCCACCCCTTTATTCCTCGTGAGTATTCATCCAAGTCCGGGGCAGGCCTCAGCTTGCCCAGTGATGTGTTGGACCGCACCAAGGAGGCTGCGCGGGGAGGGCGAGGACGCCGGTCAGCGCCGGCTCCATAATTAAACCCACCAGGGCTCCTTCCGAGATGCTGCCTGCCTGGGGAAGGCTCGGGGGGCCCCAGGCCCTCACCCAGCAAAGCAGCCTCTGTTCCCAGGCATGAGGGCTGAGCCCTGGCCCTGGAGATCATGGTAGGCAAGGCTGGGCCACCCCAAGGGGGAGAGATGGTGGCGCCTCCCTTGGCGACCCAGGTGGGGCGCATCTTCCCCCTGCGTGGGGAACTTGGTGGTCCGCCGGGACCAGTCCAAGGCCTGCATGGAGAGGAGGGGCTCTCAGGAGGCTGCAACCCTAGACCCCCGAGGGAGACAGGTGACGGGAGTGAGCAGCCCTTGTGGGGCCTGCCTTCCACCGCCTGCCCAAAGCAGGGGTGAGTCTAAGAGCCCAGAGCCGTGTGTTTGGAGCCCACCCTGGCACTGGTCAAGCCCCTAGGAAACAGGGACAAGCCACTGCTGCCAAAGAAAAGCCCGGTTGTGGGGCCCACTGCAGGCGTGGACGGCCTTGGCACAGCCAGTGAGGTGCAGTGGCTCTGCAGTGGTGCCCCACACCCGACTAGTGGGGCCTTTAAGGTGACTGCCACTCCCTGTCAGGCTGTCTGAATTTCCATTGTATTTCAGCTGTCTTTGGTACAAAGTTGCCCCTGGCAGAGGGGCCCGAGTCCCCCTGGAAGCAGGCAGGGCATCCATGCCCCGACAAACCCGGGGAATAGGGCCTGCGGACCCGCACTTCCAGTCCCCAGGGCGCCATGGCGCCCACGAGGGCTGAGAAATCCATGCGGAGACCCTTTCCTTCCAACCTTTTCCTGCCAAATTCCCAAACCACCTGCCTCCTTTCTCTTGTCTCCATCTCCCCAGCTTCCTTCCTCCCTGTCGTCCCCACCGAGAGCCACAGGGGCCTCCATCGCTCCCCACCCCCACCTCTAGGAGACCGGAGAGAGCTGGAGGAGGGCAGGGGAGGCTTGGACTGCAGCTGCCTGAGGAGCCCCGAGGACCCGCCCTGCCCCACCAGCAGGCCGGGCTGAGGACGAAAGGACGATTCCGGGTACTGTGCCCCAAGGGGCTGGGGCCTGGAGAGCCCAGCAGTGGGCGAGTCTTGGATGCCCACCTCTTCCTGTGGCTGAGGATCTCAGCCCCCAACAGGCAAGGCGGCGGCACTCAGGAGGACAGAACTGAGAAAAAGACAGTTTTGTTTGGTAGACCAGGTTCAGGAAGGGCGTCTCCGGGAAGGCCCCTGCAGGGGATCGGCTGGGGCCCAGACTGGAGGTTCTGGGGAAAGCAGCAGCCTCCTTGCAGGAGAGCCCAGGGCGAGTCCCTGGAGACTCCTGCTGGGATGGGAGATGCCCTGGGGGTGGGGGTATCTTCTGCTTCTGAGCCTGGGACCCTTCTTGGGTTCGGGGTGGGCTCCCCAGGGATGGAGACACTCAGAGCCGGGCGGAGGCGGGGCCTGGGTTCCGCTCCCCACCCCCACGGGGCACATTCCCAGCCTCTGCAGGCAGTGCCCTCACCTGCCAAAGGGAACGATGGATTGAAAAGGAGACTCAGGCCAGTCCCGTGCGCAGGACCAGATGGACGGTTTTATAAACAGGCAAACGGAGAGCGCCGAGGGGAAGGACGTGAGGAGGGAAGACGGCCTGGCTGCCTTCAGCAGGAGCCCCACCCATGCCCAGGGCACCGTGCCTGAGACCCCGCATCTCTCCACCCTCACCATCTGGGCTGCAGGGGTCACAGCGCGGCTGAGCTACGTGTTTGCAACTTGAAAGCACCCAAAACCACTGGCCTCTGCCCCCGAGGAGCACCCAGCTTTCTGCAAATGTTCCCAAAGCCCAGCCTTGTAGAGGACAGGGACAGGGGACCTGGGGCCACCCTCCCTTGGCTTGGCCCTTAGTGCCTCCTCTAGGTTCCCTCTCAGCTGGGTCCTCCATTCCGCTTTCATTCTGCTTCTGACTCACTAGGGTTTCCGCGGGACCCTGGGCGGCAGGACAGGTGGGGAACCACGCTGCCGCAGCCCACGGTACTCTCCAGGCACCGCATCTGTGCCAGGAGGGATAGGGGGACTTTGTTTTCTGGTGCCTGCGATGTGTCAGTTCAAGGCCAAACTCGTAGAACAGGGTCCCCTGGGCAGCTGGCTTCATCCCACCCACGGAAGAGGCCGCAGAAGCTGCCAGGCTCTGAGACCCCGGTGTGGGTGGAGCTCACTTCTTCGCAGCCCCAAAGTGCTTTGTCACGAAAGCTCACCGAAGGAAAGGCCGCGTGGGGGCTCTCTGTGAGGGGGTAATGGGTGGGCTGGGGTCTCAGAGCTGACCATGGCGAGCTGAGCCCCCTCCCTACTCCCACGCCTGACCCCACCCTTCCTCCGGCTACAGATCCCCCTTGGAAGGGAGGGGTGTCCTTCTCCCTCTGTCCGCCTGCCCCTTCCTGGGGGCCACATGCACACAGGGCCCGCGCCCTTCCTTCTCCTGCGCATGGGGGGAATGCCTCTCCCTAAAGTCACCAAGGCCTATCTGGGGTGACCTCTGGGGTCTCAAGCCCCCAAGTGTCCGAAGGGTCTGACCCCAGGTGTCTGTCCTACCGCTGGTTCCCGGGGCCCCCGGGGTACATCGGCCCGCCTTCTGCCCCACCAGCTGTAGACCCTGCTCTGTGGCCCACCTGCCCACAACAGCTGTCACCAGGGAAAGGCGCCAGGAGAGGCGGGAAGGGGCGGGGGAGGGGCCAGGCCTGGAGGAGGCCCTAGGGAGGAGAGGGGAGGGGAGGGGAGCAGAGTGAAGGGGGGGGAGGGAGGAGACACCTGCCTCCCTCCTCTTTTCTCCCCTCCTGTGTCCTCCCTCCTTGCGAAGCATCCTGAGAGCTAGCAGGGGCCACAGGTCTCTCATTGCCCTGCGCTGGTTTTGTCTGAGGGGACGCTGGCGCTCAGAGGGGCAGGGATTCGCCCCCAAGCCCAGGCCCAGCACTGCAGAGACTCCTCGGGTGGGTCCGGGTGAGGATTAGGACCCTTGTCCCCACAGTCACGCCCACACTGCCTCCTCCCACCCTGTGAGCACACGAGAGAGCTTTATCCTCTGCAGCTCTTCCCAGACGGTGTGGGGGTGGCCAGGGGAGGCCCCACCCACGTGGCATCCAGAACCCCATCAAGCCTTCCTCACTCAGGGAACCAGCCGGGGCACTGAGAGGGCAGGGGCTGGGCCAGTTTTAGCTGTGGCTCCTCGGCTCACCCTCCCCAGCCCACGGGGAGGCCAGGGCCACCGGCTTCCCCCTGCTCTCCTCTTGCAGAAGGGGGACTTGTTTTAGAGTGAGGTCCCTGTGAGCCACGTAGGGTCTTCAGGGACAGCCAGAGCCTAAGGCACGGGGCAGCTCAGGCAGGAACCGTGCCGGGCAAGGGCAGCAGGCCCTGGTCCCAGGTCCTATCCTAGGCCCTTCTGGCTCTGCTGTTCTGGTCTCCGAGGGAGTAGCTTTCTTAAACACAGGGCCTCCCCTGCCCTCACCCTCACACCTAGCGTTTGTCACATGCTCCCGATGGGCTCGGCACCACTGGACATCCTCAAACCTCAGTGGGTGACTTGGAGCCTCTCAGTAGCGCCATTTGTAGACAGGAAACTGAGGCCCAGAGGACTACATAATTCTTTAAGGGTTGCCCAGCTCAGAAGGGAAGGGGTGGGTCCTGAGCTCAGCGAATCTGGCCTCGGAGCCCCCAGTCACACCCACCTCAGTCTGCTGGACTTTCTGGGCCGTCCCAGTCAGATGGCCACAGTGACCACGGGGTCTGCTTCCTGCTGTGGCCACACACAGCTCACAGTCTCCCCAGTAAGTCTGTGGCCTGGGACTCCTCTAAGGCCCACTGAGGGTTCGACTGCTCTTGTCCACGCCCCACTCTCCTGAACTGCCTAAACTCAGCCTCCTCTGCAGGGGCCAGTGTGGCAGGAGGGTTGTCCAAGGCCCACAGGGTTGGGCAGAGCCAGCATCCAGCACCTGGCACCCCAGAGGCTATGCCACCTCCCAAAGGGCTCTCTGTTCTGGGCTTCTACTGAGAGAAGAGAGATAGACCCTCTCATATTGTTTTACACTCAGTAAAAAAAAAAGAAAAGCGAAACTAAAGTCAGGTAGCCCGGCGCCTAGGACAGACCCGAAACCAAAGAACCAGACCGGAAACCAGGCCTGGGCCTGCCGGACCTAAGCCTGGTAGTTAAAATTCGACCCCTGACCTAGCAACTGATATTATCTACAGATTATAGAAAGACATTGTAAAACTTCCCAGTCTGTTCTGTTTCACCCTGACCACCGGTGCATGCAGCCCCTGTCACGTACTCACTGCTTGCTCAATCGATCACAACCCTCTCACGCACACCCCCTCAGAGTTGTGAGCTCTTAAAAGGGACAGAAATTGCTCCCTCGAGGAGCTCGGCTCTTGAGACAGGAGTCCTGCTGATGCTCCCAGTTGAATAAACCTCTTCCTTCTTTAACTCGGTGTCTGAGGAGTTTTGTCTGTGGCTTGTCCTGCTACATTTCTTGGTTCCCTGACTGGGAAGTGAGGTGATTGGCGGATGGTTGAGGCAGCTCCTTCGGCAGCTTAAGTCTGCCCTGTGGAACATCCCTGCAGGGGACTCCGACCAGCCCGAGCAACACAGATCCTAAGCGTGCTCCCAGGTAGGCATTTGCCCTGGTGGGACACCTCCCCAGAGCAGTGTGTGGCAGGCCGCCGTGGAGGATCAACGCAGTGGCTGAACACCGGGAAAGAACTGGTACTTGGAATCTGGACATCTGAAATATGGTAAGGCTAGTCTTGAGAAGTTGCCCACTCCATTTGAGTGGAAGCGTGGCCTGATCACCCATGGCGTGCCTTTATCGGCACTTTGGTTTTTGTTTTTGACTTGACTTGGATTGTTTGATGCTTTGGTTTTGGTTTTGACCTGGCTTGGATTTCTGGATATTCTGATTTTGGTTTTGATTTTGGTTTAGTATAAACTGCAAAAGTGTGCATGTGCCCTTTTTACCTGTTCCTTGTTTTGCAGGGTGTGTGTGGTGTGAGCGTGGTGTGAGCGTGGTGTTTTGTCTTGAAGAAGCATGGGTCAGGCACAAATAAGCCCACCCTACTAGGAACTATGTTGAAAAATTTCAAAAACTGATTTAAGAGACTATGGAGTACTATGACACCAAGAAAACTTAAAACTTTGTGTAAGATAGACTGGCCAGCATTAGAGGTAGGTTGGTCATTAGAAGGAAACCTGGACAGGTCCCTTGTTTCAAAGGTATGGCACAAGGTAACCTGCAAGCCAGGGCATCCACACCAGCTCCTGTATATAGACACTTGGTTACAGCTGATTTTCGCCCCCAACACACAGTGGTTGAGAGAACAGCAGCATAAGCAGCTGGCAAAGGCAAGGAAAGACCAGCAGAGAGAGAGAAAAGAAAGAGACAGAGAGAAAAAAAGGCAAAGAGAAAAAGAAAGAGACAGAGAGGAAGAGACAGACAAAGAAGGAGTCAGGAGGGAGAGAGAGAGAAAGAGAGGCAGAGAGAGAGACAGGAAGAGACAGAGGCAAAAGGGAAGTCAAAGAGACGAAGTCAAAGAGGAAAAAGAAGAGAGAGATATACAAGTAGTGAAGAAAAAAAAGTCATCTATACCAATTCTAAGTTAATTTGGACAAAACAAGGTCTTACTAATAGCAAAGGATAATTAAAATCCCAAACTTACAAGGTTTTCAACAAAAGTAAAGTTTGCTAAAAGTTAACAGTGTAACATGTATTATAGTAACTTCTATTTTTGTGGCCTTAGACAGTCTAGTCCACAGACATAAAAAAAAGTTCGCTTTGGAAAAGAATGGTTATTGTCTTCGGAAAGAAAGGGGGGGGGTGGAACTTATATAAAAAGAGTGTTATATGGTAAATTCTTGTCCTGAAATAAATTAACTGGTTGTATAAAGAAAGAAATGTTTGTAATAAGTCAGAAAGTTAAGGCATGTCGAAAAATTGCCTGTAAAAGTCGTGAAACAAAAACAAAAGTTATAAAAAAAGTGTGTTAAAAAAGAATTTATGCAAGAAATGTTGTATAATTTAAAAGTAACTAGGCCTCCTGAATGTAAAACTTAAAAAAAAAACAAACAGTTTATGTGCAAGATATATAAGAAAAGTAAAATATACCTTTGGTAAAAGAATTATAAGGAGGCATAAGAATATAAATTTTTACCTACATTGAAAGGTTAAAAATATGTATATTTTGTTTTAAAGGTTTAATCAAGTTTTAAAATGTTAATTGGAAAGAAAATTATGTGTGTAAACATTGACTAAAATTAAAGAGATATCATCCAGTTTTTCTGTAAACTGGACATTAAAATAAAAGCATAGCAGATTTTTCTTAAAGCACCAACCTGCTCTTTAGCAAAAATTATAAAAGGGTAAAAAGAGTCTATAAAATCTTACCTTATGGTCAGACATTAAAAATTAGATAAATATGTCTAAAAGGTTTAATTAAAATTAAGTTTAACATTAATAACACACTAATATAAAGATAAAATTTAACTTATCTGGTATAAAAATCAAACAAAAAGCATTATTAAATATAAAATAGTGTTTAGCTTTCTTTGGTCTAAAAATTAATAAAAATAGGTGCTAAAGGAGATTTCTCAGTAAAAAGGCACTAAGGACTATAAAGTCCACTGCCAAGGTTCCCACATTTAAAACAGTCAATTTCTTAGAAATTATATACTTGGTTTATCTTCCACTTTCCTTTCCCTCAAAACGAAAAGTCTTTTAGCACATATACCACTCCTAGAATTTCCGGTAAACCAGCATGAGCCTGAAGATCATATTCTCATTGAAAGGTAGAAGAAAAACTCCAGCCAGCCTGAGAAGGACCCTACCTTGTGCTGCTAACCACCAAGACTGCTGTTCGTACAGCACAAAAGGATGGACTCATCACACCCGAGTCGAGAAAGCGCCACCCCCTCCAGAGTCGTGGGCCATAGTCCCGGGGAAAACCCTACCAAACTAAAGCTAAGAAAAATCTAACTCTTTTCATCTATTATATTACTCTTTCTTCTTTCCTCGTTCTATTGCTGACCATCTAGTTATTAATATAACCATGTCAACTTCACCTCAAACTATTGCATTTAATGCTTGCCTTGTTATACCCTGTGAGGACTTGACATGTCAAAGACAGTTTTCCACTTCAGAAAAGTACTTCTGTCCCTCCTGACTCTCTTCAGACTGGGCATTAGTAAACTGGGACCATTTAATCCAGGGAGATTTCGATAAAGACCCCAGTGCCAACCAGGAGTCTTGCCCCCCGATGTAGAGGTTTCATGCCATAGTTGGTACAACATGCCATAGGTGCCCCAACTGTTTTTTGTAATTTCCTAAAACCATACATTCATTTTACTACAGGATCATAGAAGTTAAAAACTTAAAACAAACTTTAGCAACGAAGACAGGATACCAAGATGCAAATGCCTGGTTAAAATGGATCAAATATTCCATCTGCACGTTAAACAAAAGCAATTGTTATGCTTGTGCATATGGCAGGCCAGAGGCCCAGACTGTCCCCTTTTCACTAAGGTGGTCCTTCAGTTGACCAGGTGTAGGCTGCATGGTAGCTCTTTTCCAGGATTCTACAGCCTGGAGTAATAAGTCATGCCAAGCTCTCTCTGCTATATCCCGAAGTCCAGCACCCTGCAGGTCAGCCCCCGAAGGCCATCCAGCCTCCGTCTCCCAACACTGAGTTCACTTCATGTCTCTCACAACAGGGAGGAAACAACATTCCTTGGAGACCTGAAGGGATGCAGTGAGCTTAAGAATTTTCAAGAGCTTATCAATCAGTCAGCAAGGGTTCATCCCCGAGCAGATGTGTGGTGGTACTGTGGTGGACCTTTACTGGGCACTCTGCCGAATAAGTAGAGTGGCACTTGTGCTTTAGTCCATTTGGCTATCCCTTTCACCCTGGCATTTCATCAACCAGAGGGAGAAAAAATAAGACATTGTAAAGCGAGAGAAGCCCCTTATGGGTCTTTCAACTCTCACATCTATTTAGATGCAATTGGAGCCCCGCAAGGAACACCAGATCATTTTAAAGCTTGAAATCAAATAGCTACAGATTTAAGTCAATAATTTAGTGGGTGACAGTTAATAAAAATGTAGATTTGATAAACTACATCTATTACAATCAACAGCAACAAGCTTTTCATGAGTTAAAGAAAAACTCATGTTGGCCCCAGCCCTGGGGTTACCTGACCTGACAAAACCCTTTACACCCTATGTGTCAGGGAAAAAAAAAAAAAATGGCACTTGGAGTTTTAACCCAGACTGTAGGGCCCTGGCCAAGGCCAGTGGCCTATCTCTCAAAACAATTAGATGGGGTTTCCAAAGGCTGGCCCCCATGTCTAAAGACCCTGGCAGCAACGGCCCTGTTAGCACAAGAAGCAGATAAGCTAACTCTTGGGCAAAACCTAAACATAAAGTGCCCCCATGTTGTGGTGACTTTAATAAATACCAAAGGACACCATTAGCTAACGAATGCTAGACTAACTAGATACCAAAGCTTGCTCTGTGAAAATCCCTGCATAACCATTGAAGTTTACAACATTCTAAACCACACCACCTTGCTCCTGATATCAGAGAGCCCAGTTAAACATAACTATGTAGAGGTGTTGGACTCAGTTTAAACTATTGCCCCCAACCTCCGAGACCATCCCGAAACATCAGTAGACTGGGAGCTGTACGTGGATAGAAGCAGCTTCTCCAACTCCTGCAAAGTGACTCTGAAGAAGACGACAAGCCCTGCCCCAGTCACACCCGGAAGCTGACTGTTCCACGCACGGCTGAAGCATGAGGAAACTCATTGCGGGACTCGTTTTCCTTAAAATTTGGACTTGTAGAGTAAGGACTTCCACTGACCTTCCTCAGACAGAGGGCTGCTCGCAGTGTATACATCAAGTCACTGAAGTAGGACAAAAAGTTGCGATGGTCCTATTATTTTATGGTCATTATAAGTGTACTGGAGCTCTAAAAAGAACTTGTTTGTATAATGTTATTCTATACAAGGTATGTAGCCCAGGAAATGACCAACCCGATGTGTGTTATGCCCCATCTGAGCCTCCCATGATCACAGTTTTTAAAATAAGATTAAGAACTGAAGACTGGTGGGGCCTCATGAATGATATGATTAAAGCGTTAGCCAAAACAAAACAAAAAAAGTAGGTGCCCAAACAAGTCACCTTAAAATTTGATGCCTGTGCTGTCATTAATAATAATAAATTAAAAATAGGATGTGGTTCTCTTAATTAAAAAAGAGACTATATGGCAAAAATAAGTACATTTATCATGAATTAAGACTATGTGAAAATAAATGTAGATACTGGTCTTGTGTCATTTAGGCTACTTGAATGAAAAAAAAAAGAAAAAATCCTGTCCACCTTCAGCAAGGGAAAAGTGGCCCTTCTTATACCAGTGGTCCAGGTAACACCTCAGAACTAGTAATAACCAACCCCCTTAATCCTCGCTAGAAAAAAGAGAACGTATAACCCTAAAAACTGATGGAGCTGGACTAGGTCTTCAGGTAAACATCGTGGTTTGAGAAAACGTTTACAAACACTCTCCTGAGCCAGTATATCAAAACTTCTATGACGAATTGAATGTGCCAGTACCAGAAATTCCAGGAAAAACAAGAAATTTGTTTCTGCAATTAGCCGAGCACATAACCCAGTACTCAATGTCACTGCATGTTATGTATCAGCACAAGTGTACTATATGAATCAGCATCGATCTGCACATTATCAATATTGCACAGGAAGACAAAAGTAGCGAAAATAAGAGTGAGAACTCCCACTGATAAAAAGTGAGAGTCTCAAAGGGGGGAAATGAAGGAAGAGAGACAGACCCTCTGATATTGTTTTATACTCAGAAAAAAAAAAAAAAGAAAGAAAAGCGAAACTAAAGGCAGGTAGCCCAGCGCTTAGGAACCAGACCCAAAACCAGGCCTGGAGTCCTGCCGATGCTCCCGGCCAAATAAACCTCTTCCTTCTTTAACTTGGTGTCTGAGGAGTTTTGTCTGCAGCTCGTCCTGCTACACTACCCCCTGTCACCCCAACTTCACCAGCAAGGACATGGAGGCTCAGAGAATTGTGGGAGCTTGAAACCACCCATTCTGCCTGTCTCCCACAGCTGTTAAGCAGGTGGCTAAGGCATCCCTCAGACACCCTGTGTACAGTGGGAACCAATCCGCCCACTCGTGATACAGGGACACCCGCGTCCCCCAGATGCAGAAGGCACACCCCACTGCAGAGGACAGGTGTTCCGCACTCAAGCACTGTGCCTGCCCGAGCTGAGGCCCCTTTGCTGGATGAGTCCCAGACCCGCCCCCGAGTATGGGAGCGGCCAGATGCCACCAATACCCAGGGACAAGTGGCCAGAGGGAGCCGCCAGGGGCAGGTGGGGGCGGGTGCACATGCAGCCACTTCCACAAGCAGGCCCCCCACCTGAGCCACGAACTCAGGACTGTCGGAAGCCCCAGAAACATCCAGCACCAGAACCATCTGTCTGACCCTGGGCTGGGCCTGTGTGGTGTTTCTTGTTCAAGGTCACCAGCCTTGTGGTGGGGCTAGAACTGGGCCCCTGAGCTGCAGATGGCAGTTTTCTGGGGGGCACTCAGAGTCCCACATACCTGCATCCACACTGAGCCAAGTCCAGGTTCCTGGCCCTGGCAGCACAGCAGCTTCCCTGAGCTCCCGGGCTGAACTTTAAAACAACACCTCCCAGTTCAGCTCCAGCCCCACTCTGGGATCCCTGGACTCAGCGGGCCAGGGGCCATTCTTAGGGCAGCTAAGCCCTGGGCTCTATGCCAGGCTGCCCAAGCCGGCCAGTTGGCACCCCTTGGAGTCACCCTGGTCTTTGCACCTGGTGCTCCCATGGGGGTCAGGGGTAGGGGACAGCATGCTCTTGGCCCAGCAGCCGCTGTCGTGAGGGGGCTGGGCGCTGGGGTCAGAATGAGGCTTGGCTCTCCCCACGCAGGCCTGGGCCAGTCTTTGTTCCAGGGAATCCCCCATCTCCGTGAGCCGAGCTGTGCACCTAGGAATTTCATACGTGGCTTTGGGAGGAGGCGTGTCACTGCCTGACAGATCCGGCCACCTTGCTGTTTGTGGAGATTCGAGGCCCACCGTCACCCCGTGGCTGGGGAGTAGCACGTTCCAGCAGGTGGGGGCTCGGACCAGATCCTGATGTGGAGCTCAGAGAACCCTCTGGCGCTGTGGGGGGACAAGCATTTCCCACCCACAGGAATGCAGAACTGCTCCTTCTGCCTCCCTGAGCCCAGGTCCTCCTCCTGACGCAGGGCGGGTCTGTGCCATCTTAGGGGCCTTCTGCCCTCTGCAGGGGGAGTGGGGGCTGAGCAACCTGGGGTCGGGAGGCTTCCGGATCTCAGGGGACAATCTTATGGGTCTTCCTCCCTCCCTCCCTGGGATCCAGCGGCCAGTTCCTGCCCCTCCCCAGATTGGAGGACACGGATGTCCAGAAGGGGACCTGGAGGGGGTGGGGTCAGGACCCTTGTCCCCAGAGAGCAGCTGACAGAATTGTTCCAAAGGGAGAGAGGGGAGAGGTCACAGTCTCACTTTCTTGCACTACCCAGCCCCATCCCCAGCCCACCCTTTCCCAGCATCTGCCTCAGTTTCCTCGCCTGTAACATGGAACTAGACACGTGCGGAACACTGTCGAGCGTTTCCACTGGGACGGTCTCCTGAGCAGGGGTGGGAGGGCAGGGGCGGGTGGTCGAACCCTCAGATCCAGGCTGAGCAGGGGTGGGAGGGCAGGGGCGGGCGGTCGAACCCTCAGATCCAGGCTGAGCAGGGGTGGGAGGGCAGGGGCGGGTGGTCGAACCCTCAGATCCAGGCTGAGGGGCTCCTCGGAGGAATGGACCCCCCTGGCGCTGTCGCCTTCCAGAAGCCCCCCACCCTGGGGCTGCCGCTGCCCAAGGAGGTGACTTCTCTGGCCCCACATGGCTCTGTGCCAGCCCAGCATCCGCGATGGAGACGGAACGGGCAACATGGCACCTCCGCCTCCCCCACCCCACTTCACTCTGCTCCTTCCGACTGGGGCCCCACGGCCCCCACTCCCTCCAGTGCTCAGGGTGGCCTGTGCCTCAGACAGTCATGCGCAGGGGCAAGGGAGGGGCTCCAGCTCCTGGAATGGGGACTTGAGGGAGGAGGAGGGTCAGGCTGGGTGCCCTCAGGCCCCTAGAGGACCAGCACTGCCTCCCTCCCTTGCGGGCTGAGCGTAAGTGAGGGAGGACCGACCCTGCCCCAGAGGCGCTGTTCTGGGTGCGTGTGTCTCCCCGTAGTTCAAGTAGTTCGGGCTGTTTTTCCCCGTAGCCGCGCACAACTTCCCCACCTAGGAATCCCTGGGCGGGGCCGAGCAGCCGACGAGTCCAGCGGGGCAGGCCCGGGGTCGGAATCTTTGCCCTCTCCTTGTGTGTGGTGCCCACCTGCCATCTACCTCCTGGCAGAGTCGATGCCTTGCTACGGGCGGCTGGAGAGATAGGCAGGAGCGTGGCTCCCACCAGCTCCCACAGCCTGGCCTTTTCCCCCAGAGAAGCAGCCAATGGGGCAGGGCTTGAGACTCCCAGGAATGGGGGAGCCTGCCAAGATGGGGTGCCGGAGGCTTCACTGACCCTGTCTGCCCCCTATCCAGTCCTCTTCGACTGGAAACAGCACCTCCATCTTCCTTTGGGGATTCCTGTGTGGGGAGGCTCGCCCCACTCCATTCCATCCTCACCCTGTTCCAGGGATGGTGGAGCCCAGGCCAATCAGAGGCACAGAGCTGGCTCAGAGATGGGCCCCTGACCACATTCAGATCAACGAGAGGCAGGACTGCTAGACTATGGGAAAAGAGGGATCTCCTCTCCACAGGGATAGGGCATGCTGGGGCAGCCTGGTCCTCTTCACCATGAGTGGAGAGGCTGCCTAAAAACAAAGCCACTGCAGGGGAAAGCAGGCCAAGAGACTGCACGAGGCAGCTGTGAAGCACCTGGACCCAATCGTGCCCGAAGTCCTTTTTATACCTGGATCCAGCTGTAGAAGCCCTTCTTACACCTGGACCCAACCATGTCCAAAGCCCTTCCTACACCTGGATCTAGCCATGCCTGAAGCCCTTCCTACACCTGGATCCAGCCATGCCTGAATCCATTCCTATCTCTGGATTGACAGTTACATGAGCGGATACATTTTCTCCTTTGCAATTTGAAGTGTACTGAGTAACGCACAGGGGAAGCTGTACAACCAAGAGGCTATCTCCTGGTTCTGCCAGGCTCCCAAGACAGGACAGGCCACATTTTCTGCCCCCACTCCAGTCCTCTACAGAGGGCAGTTCCCCACTCACCATGACAGATGTGGTCATGCCCTCTAGGTGGAAGACGTCCATGCTGGAATCCGTGCCGCCCACCACCTCATTATTCCCCCGGCTTGACTGGGGAAGGTCGAAGTAGGTGCTGTCTGGTTCCCTGGGGCAGGGAGAGGAAAATAGAAGCTGTCAGTCCCCAGTCTGGGCGTCACCCCCATACCTCCCAGGCCCAGAGCTCAAGGATAGCCCGAGACTCCTGGTGAGGCCTATGTCTCCTGCCCTTCCCACTCCCTCTCATGCCATCTCTGTCCTCCACCTGCTCCTCCAGGGCTGCTGTGAGTGCCAGAGAGGCAGAGCCAGTCATGGCCTCTGTTATTCTGGGCCTCTGCTGGCCATGGGTCCTTTCCAAACCTGGGAAAAGAGTCTGAATTTTGGTCCTGTGTCCCCAGGGAAGGCCTAGGGCAGTGGTCTCCCTTCCCTGCCCCTCTGACCCAGCCCTGTCCCCAAGTTGATGAGGGTGGCCAAGGTTAGCTGAAGACCAGTGTGGAGCTACCTCTTCTGCTCTGGTCCAGTCAGCCCAGCGAGGGTGTTCAAGGCTAGCCCAGAATCCCAGAGAAGGTTGCCAAGGTTAGCTCAGAGTCCCAGTGAGGGTGGCTGGGGCTAGCCCAGAGTCCTCCCGGGGCCACCCCTCTTGCTCTGGCCCAGTTAGCCCAGCGAGGGTGGCTGAGGCTAGCCCAGAGTGCCTCCCAGGGGAGCCCCCAGGTCTGGCCAGCCGAGCGCACTCACAGAGAGCTCCAGAGGTGCTCAAACGTGGTGCCCCCATCGGGGGAGGTGGTGGTGGACTGGGCCATCTTCCTCACACCGGCCTCCGAGGGCAGCTCACTCTGCAGGAAGGAAAGAGTGACACCTGAGCGCCCTGGGAACTTGTGCTCTGTCCTCCTGTGACAGCCTCGGCGGGGGCGAGGGTGGGGTGGGCAGCAGGCAGGTGGGCCGGCTTGGGACATCCCTCGAGCACTGGCAGGTGCCCCCGCCTCACCCTCCCTGTGCCCTCTCCACTGTCATTTCGTCCACCCCGCTCCCTGCGGCTGGAAACCAAGGGCCAGGTGGGCAGCTCTGCCTTGGAGGTGGCGGGCCTGGATCAGACCTATCCGCGGGGGCGCCCTGGGCAGGCAGGTGCTTCTCAGAGCCGCCACCTCGGAAGAGGGGGTGACAGCAGCACCCGCTCCTGGGGCTGCCTTGAGGGCCTTCGGGAGAGCAGACTCTTTGAGATGCTTAGGCTGGGACAAGCGTGTGAGGCCTGTGGTCTGTTACGATCCACTGTGTCTAGGTTTGGCCTGGAGGATGCAGCCAGGTTTGGGGTCTCCCTGATGCCTGGGACCTGGAGGTGGTTCAGGTTCCAATCGCCCCATCTGGGGAACAGCGTGTGCGAGGGATGCCCTGGAGGCTGCAGCCGAGCCCCAGGCCAGAGCTTTGCTGTGCCAACTGCTGGGGGACACAGACATCCCCTCACCTTCTGAGCCAGGGCTCCTCCCTGCACCCCAGCCCCACAGGGAAGGCTGGCCAGGCTGGGAACGAGAGGCTGCCCTGTCCTGGAGCCAGCCATTGCCTGGGTGGTCACGCCTTGAGAAGGAGACACCCAGGGAATGGGGAGCCCTGACCCGGCGCCCATCCGCTGGTCTTCATCTCCACCATTGCTCCCTGAGAGCCCCTGTGTCCAGCTCCCAGTGGCCCTGGACACCCATGAGGAGGTAGCAGTGTCCAGGTGGGGCACAGCTGGGGTCCCTTTTCTCTGCTGAGGGGGAGGGGACAGGGAAACCCTAGCCCGCCCTGCCCACAGCCCCCAGCCCTGACTGAGGTGACCTCTCCCCTGGGCCAGCCTCCTAGGTTCTCGGTGAGGTGCCATGAGACAGGCTTGGCCACTGCCCTGCAGTGCTCAGGCAGGCAGGCCTGGACCTGCCCACGGCCAGCAGGGGTGCAGGCCATGGCCTGGAACCTGTCGCTTTTGTCCTTCCCCAGGCAGGCGGGAGCTGATAGAAGCCCGTGGCACGCTCCTGGGCCACCACATGCCAGGCCCTGGAGAAATGGCACGGGCCAGGCTGGGGTGTGGCCAGTGAGCCATGATGGCCTGGGACAAGCAGCTTAGAGGGTGCTGGCCCACGCCACCTCCCCCCAGGTGAGCGTGACCACTCCACCCACTTTTCAGGAGCCCCAAGGCTCAGAGGGGTTAAGTGACTTGCCTGAGGTCACACAGTTGGTGGTGAATGTCCCAGGGGCTCTTTCTCAGACTTGGAAGTTAATTTGGTTGCCCTGCCCCACCCCCCTTCACCATCACGTGGCCAGGCAGGTGTGCCCTTGCAGGCCTCCGATCCTGGGCTGGGCTGGGCTGTCTAACACCCCAGTGGAGCTGAGGGTGTGCATGGGGACTGCACCATCCTGTTCATTTAAAATGGGAGGACGTGACAGGAAGCAGAACCGCAGGCCCAGCTGAGGCTGGCACAGGGCCCCGGGGGAGGGCAGAACCTGCCCGTGCCCCATGGTGGGTCCGCTTGGGCTGAGCAGTATGAGTGGGGTAGCCTCTTGGTGCAGGTGTGTGGGCCAAGGCTGGGTGGGAACGAGTGAGGGGCCCCAGGCACGTGTCCCGAAGGACAGCAGCACTGCAGGGGCCAGAATGGGAGGAAAGAAATTCCCTCAGATCCAAGAGGACAAGCCTGGGAAGGTTTTGCCGCCAGAGGCCACTGGGTCGCATCCCCTTCATTTTGCAGATGGGCCACCTGAGCCCAGAGACGGAAATGGACTTGCCATGCACAGTAGGTGGGTGACAAAATCCCAGCTCCCTTCACAGCAGCACC
Organism: Theropithecus gelada; assembly: GCF_003255815.1. Lineage (NCBI taxonomy): Eukaryota > Metazoa > Chordata > Mammalia > Primates > Cercopithecidae > Theropithecus > Theropithecus gelada. Next base: position 32,394,175 of record NC_037668.1, on the reverse strand, counting down.
ATTCCCGGTAGCTGAACGGTACACGTAGCCCAGATGCCCATCAGCAGAGGGCCGGCCACGTGAGCCATGGTGCCAGCAAACAATGGAACATTGAAAAGCAACAAAGCTCTGACATGCTACAGCGTGGGTGAGACCTGAAAACCTCATGCTCAGGATACACAACCTCATCTGTCAGCCTGTGAGCTGTCCCCTCCCAAAGGCTAAAGTGGGACAAAGACAGAGAGAGACAGAGACAGAGAGACAGAGAGACAGAGAGAAGCAAGGACAAAGAGAGACAGGAACTGGTCAGTGAAACATTATTCATGATCTTATGCCTGGGACATGGGCATTGGCTGCATTTTCAAGTCAGCATCATTTGAATTCCCACTGAAGCCACACCCTCTCTTCCCACTGAACCCTGAATGAGGAACAGTGACCCTTCTTGTTGGCACGTCCCTGCCTGCTGGAGAACCAGCTTCCACACCCCCGACCAGCATCCACTGTGCACTGCAGGACACCAGCTTGGCCTCTTGTCCCTGCCTGGGCACGGGACAGAGGCCAGCGAGCGTGGTCATGGGTCCCCGGCCCCACCCACCCAGCCCTCCGGGCCCACAGGACAGGCCACCACCGGGAGCGTGTGGGGTGGGAAAGGGGCTTTCTCTGCACCACAAGTTGGGTCCCCAAACATCCCCCAGGCCTATCTGCCTGAGATGTGGGCAGTGGGCCTCCAGGTGCAGGCGTGTGGACCAGCCAGCAGCCCTGGGCAGATGCATCTTCCAGGACACCCCTCCCCACGGTGGGGCCAGGGCAGGGCCCAGGAATCTGCACTTTTAAGAAGCCCCCAGAGGAGTCATGAAGAGCCTGGGACAGGACCCCCGAGGAGGACACTGTCATGAAGGCCGGCCTTGCCACTGCCCGGGGTCCTGCTGCAGCCACTGGCCTCCCCCATGGGAGTCAGGTTCCTCATCAGTCAAAACCAGGACCCGGAAACCTGCCCAGACTTAAAGCACATGGAGGAACTGGAACCAGAAGCCACCAGATGCCTGATTCCCAACTTCCTGGGAAAACACCAACGCTGGTAGCATTGGCCCCAGGGCCCCACAGGAACACTGGTCACAGGCACAGGAGCCAGGCAGGGGCTCCCCCAGTCGGCCTCACACACGTGAGCTGGTGACCGGCTCTGTGGGCATCTGGGAGTACCAGGCACGAGGAACAGGAAGCGCTGTTGCGGGTGCAGGGACTGAGTCCCTCTGTGCACTGGGGCAGGGGGAGTGTGTGCCCTCTGCCCACAGCCGCCTTTCAGGCAAGGATCCCAGTGGCGAGAAAAATAAATCAATTCTAAAACAATGGCCTTTAAATTAAATCCGGTTTTCCTGACCATGTGCCTTTTAATTTGAAAATTCATTCACAAGGGGAACACAGTTCTGGGGCAAAATGGAAATTGCTTTTGAAACATTGCCAATTATGTTAAAAATCATGTGTATCAATGGGGAAAAGACACCAATTTCATAAGATATCTTTAGGAAGTTTTATTGACATCGTAAAATACAAATACATTATTGGAAGTGTAAGTTTTTCTTTTCTTTTTTTTTTTTTTTTGAGACGGAGTCTTGCTCTGTCACCCAGGCTGGAGTGCAGTGGCCGGATCTCAGCTCACTGCAAGCTCTGCCTCCCAGGTTCACGCCATTCTCCTGCCTCAGCCTCCCAAGTAACTGGAACTACAGGTGCCTGTCACCACGCCCGGCTAGCTTTTTGTATTTTTTAGTAGAGATGGGGTTTCACCGTGTTAGCCAGGATGGTCTTGATCTCCTGACCTTGTGATCCGCCCACCTCGGCCTCCCAAAGTGCTGGGATTCCAGGCGTGAGCCACTGCGCCCGGCCGGAAGTGTAAGTTTTTCTATGAAGATTTAGTCTAGGAGGAATGGGCTGGGTGGAGTGGTTCATAACTGTAATCCCAACACTTTAGGAGGCCAAGGAGGGAGGATCACTTGAGCCCAGGGGTTTGAGACCAGCCTAGGCAACATAGGGAGACCTCAGCTCTCCAAAAACTTAAAAAAAAAAAAAAAAATGGCCAGGCGCAGTGGCTCATGCCTGTAATCCTAGCACTTTGGGAGGCCGAGTCGGGCGGATCACAAGGTCAGGAGATCGAGACCACCCTGGCTAACACAGTGAAACCCCGTCTCTACTAAAAATACAAAAAATTAGCCAGATGTGGTGGCGGGCACAGGTAGTCCCAGCTGCTCGGGAGGCTGAGACAGGAGAATGGCGTGAACCTGGGAGGCGGAGCTTGCAGTGAGCCGAGATCACACCACTGCACTCCAGCCTGGGCGACAGAGCAAGACTCCGTCTCAAAAAAAAAAAAAAAAAAATTAGCTGGGCATGATGGTATGTGCTGGTGGTCCAAGCTACTCAGGGTGCTGAGGATGGAGAATCACTTGAGCCCAGGGGCTCAAGGCTGCAGTGAGCCATGATTGCACCACTGCACTCCAGTCTGGGCAACAGAGCTAGACCTCAACTCTAAAAAAAAAAAAAAAAAAAAAAAAAAACGGAAAAGAAGGAAGGAAATGAAATAAGTGAGTTCTCAGTTGTAACGGGGGCGTCCAGTGTGTATTCGCACAGGTCTTGTAGTGGAAGGCTTTTCCAGTTTAGAAATGTGTGGCCACAGCATTTGGGGGTGGCCACTGGGGAACTGCTGGCCGGCAACCCCCAGCCCCGGCACCATCAAGTCAGGGCACAGAACTGCAAAGGACAGTTGTGCTGGGCGTTCCTGGTCTCGCTGTAGCCAGGCCATAGGCTGCGGGCACACCCAGGAAGCAGGGCACCTTGTCCCTGCTCCAGCCCTACCCCAGTTGCCGTGAGGCCTCAGACAAGTCCCCTCCCCTTGCCAGGCTGGAAAGGTGACCAGCGTTCCAGGTCCTACAGTGACCACAGCAGTGGGAGCAGGACAAAGACCAGTCACCAAGGGCCCTCCAGCAAACCCAGACCTCAGCCTGCTTGGATCCTCAACTCTAGGGGCCGCTGTACCAGCTGCACCCCAGGGAGAGCCCCCTGCACCGGCTGCACCCCAGGGAGAGCCCTCACACACGTGTGACTCTGAACAGGAAGAGGCTCACACCAGCACAGGTGGGCTGGTGAGCGGACTGTGTGGGCCAGAACACCAGCCTGCCCAAGCTCCCTGGGGCTGAAAAACAGGCTCTCTGCCGACTCCTTGGTTTGACTCAACCTAGGGGTTCTCACCAGGGACAACTCCATCCCAGGGGATGTTCCCATCTGGGGGCATTTTCAACAGGGTCAGAGGGTGCTGCGGAATCTAGTGTGTGAGACAGGGATGCTGCTCAGCAGCCTACGTTGCTTAGGGCAGCTGCCCACAGCAGAACGCACACCCAGGTGTCGGGGCCACGGTGGAGAGGGGGTGCTGTGCCATCGCTCCAAGCTGAGGCTGGCCGGGCACTTTGCAGGGCCCCAGGCTCACACAGCAACCCTGCCCCAGTCAGGGATGAGCAGGTGGAGGCCGGGAGGCCCAGTGGCTCGCCCAAAGCTACCAAGGGCTGAGGAGCTGGGACTCCAGCCAAGCCCGGGTCCTCTGATGGCCTGGCCACACCCGAATGGTCCCCTCTGCCCTGTGGGGAGGAGTCCGCAGCCCACGAGGGGCTCTCAGGCTCTCTCATCTCACCCTGCCCAACACCTCTGGCCTTGTCTTCCATAGCTTCCCATGAAAACCATAGCCCCCTGTCCCCATGCCCTGTCCCAAGCATTCCCTCCCTGTCCCCAAGCATCCCCTCCCTATCTCCCATTCCTCTGTCCTCTCCCTGCTCCCCGTCCCCATAGGTTCTTTCCCTGTCCCCTTTCCCTTTGTCCCCTAGCTCCCCATCCTCTGTCTCCGTCCCTCTGTCCCCTCCCCATCTCCTGTCCCTCTGTCCCTCCCTGTCCCTTGTCCCCATAGGTCCCTGCCCTATCCCCATGGGTTCCTTCCCTGTCCCTATCCCTTTGACCTCTCCTTCTCCCATCCTTCATCCCCTTCCTAGTTCCTGTTTCTGTGTCCCCTCCCTGTCCCCCATCCTCCTGTCCCCTCTGTCCCCCATCCTCTGTCCCTCCCCATCTCCTGTCCCTCTGTCCTCTCCCTATATCTTGTCCCCATGGGTCCCCTCCCCATTCCCTGTCCTCAGTCCCCACATGCCTGGCTATGTACTGTCTGTGTTCAGCCTTTGTCCACCACCTCCTCCCCACCCTGCCCATCTCACCCCTATCCCTCCAGGCCAGGCCAGGACCCGGCCTCCTCCAGGAACCCCGTCTCCGGTTGACAACCCATCCTCTCCCCTCACCACCTGACAGGAGGTGGGAGCACAGACACCTCCTGGGCCATGGGCCCACAGGTAAGGCCTAGTCAGTTCTCCCACCCCTTCCACCTCTGCCCAGGCCTAGGGCAGACAGGGCTCCACAACCACCTCAGATAAGTCAGGACACTCCACCCCGACTGAGCCCACTCTGGAAGAGGCACTCCCCATGGGGACACCCACTCCTGCCTGCAGGGGAACTGGCCGCAGGGCTGCTGTTACCCACCCACCCCTCAGTGGAGCTCTGAGCCCGAGCCATCCGCACTCAGCCTGGGCAGGAGCCGTCTGCCCCGTCTGGCCCGGCAATCCCGGACGCTGGCTCTTAAGGGGTATCACAGGAGGGGTGCAGGGTGTCCTCCTCCGTCCAGGGAAGAGGGAAAAGCCCCGAGGAGCTCCCCCCGCTCCGGGCCACCCCTAAAGCAAACAGCTCAATGTGCTTCTGATTCCGGTGCTTCCCCATCCACCAATGATTTCACCTGTTATTTCAGCAAATCAATGGATTCCAATCTGAAGTGGCGAAGAAACCTGAGGCCACTGTGGGAGGAGACGGCCTCAATGCCTTTGTGCCCTTTACCCAGGGACTCAGGCAGAAGGTCCCAGGACCCAGAACCCAGAGAGCCCCCGCCTGGGCAGAGGGGTCGGGCGGTCAGCGCTGGCCCTGTGTGAGACAGCGGCTCTCCCAGGCAGCGGCCCCGCCGAATTCCTGCAGGGCGTCATCAGAGTCCAGTCTCCTGGGGTCCTCTGTGCAGAGGGGCCTCACTCTCCCTTCCCACTACCCCGAGAAGAGGGGCCACTCTCACGTGGTGGGCTGGGGCCAAGGACAGGGGTCCCCCGGAGTGAGGGCCAGGAGGGCCTCCCTCTCACGGGCGAGGCCCTCTACCAGCATTGCCTGCCCCTCCCAACAGAGGCCAAGGACCATGTGGCCTCCCTCTGTCGGGAGCGGGTGGGATGGGGCCAGACCCTTCCGCCAGGGTTGCCAGGACGGCTTCGTCAGCAGGTCAGGGGCAGGGGTGAAGACCTGTCCGCAGGGCCTGGTGAGGAGGGTGCGGCTGAGAGCCCCCCTCACCGCTACAGATGGCATGCCTGCCGCCCCACTCCCCTAGTCTGGGGGAGCCGAGCATGGGGATGAAAGACAAGCACAGCCTCCCACGGTGGGGCGGGGCAGCGTGCACCGTGTGAAACACGCAGACAACTGGGAGTGCCTGAGCAAGCCGCCCTCTCCCTCCTGGGCCGTGGCCCACGGGAAGCGGGAGGAGAGGCGAGGCAGATGCCCAGGACTGTCTGGGGGAATACCTGAGCCTCACCCCAGAAGCTTGAGGCCATGACCAAACCAAAATGCCGGAACCCCCATAGGTGGGGGTGCCCCCGACCAGCTTCCCAGGTCAGTTCACATGCAGCCAAGTAAAATGAAGAAACACCAAAGCATGGCCGGTTCCCGGGGATTCCGGCCACCCCACAACGGCCCAGTGAGGCTGCACCACATGCCATGTTACCAGCCAGGAGACACCACAGAGAGGGAAGGCCAGCCCTCCACGGGCACACAGCTGGTGAGGGTGGAGGTAGAACCCAGCAGCCTGGCTCTGCCCCGGCCTGGCCTGGAGCTGAGCATGGGAGGCGCAGGCCCAGCTGCAATCCCCTCCCCAGTCCGTGTTCCCACCGCACAGCCCCACCCCGCACCCTGCCTGGGAAGCCCCTCTCTGGAAAGCCCCTGCCTGTCCATCTTTCTTCACCGGTACATCGAGGCCCAAGCCACACCCAGACATCCAAGGGGCCCGCCCTGTCCTCTGCTGCCTGCCCAGGCCTTCTTGCCGTCATAAATGTGTTTGGGTCGTACCAGGACACACGATTCCTGCCCCATCGCTTCCTGCCCTGAAGCCCAGCACTGCCGGGCACACACCCCAGTTCCCTCTCCTGCTCTGCCCACGCAGCCCACCTCTGCCCCTCTCCAGCTGTGTGACCTCAGACAGATGTCTTGCCCATTCTGAGCCTCTGTTTCCTTGTCTGTACAACAGAGATAATTGTAGTGCCTCCCAGAAGCGCTGGGTGGGGTGAAGGAATTCTACGCGTATAAAAAGCGTAAAGCACTCCTCTGCCTGGGCACCCGGCGGCAGATGCCCCATGAACAGTATCGAGCTGCAGTTGACCGATGGCTACTTAGTATCAGGTGGTGGCAGTGGAGAAAGCACCAATGAGGCCCGGGTCCCAAGGGCACCAGGCTGAGGAACAGAACTGCACACATGAGGGCCAAAAGGTGGGGTCTGGAGGCTGCTGGGTCCCTGGCTCCTCAGTGCCTCTCCATTGCACGGTCAGCCGGTGTGTCTCACCCCCTTTTTACAGTGGCCACCGCGCCCTTTTGCAGAGCACCAGCCTGTCCTCGGTCTCTCAGGGAATGAGGCGCCTTCGAAACGGGTAGTGCCCAGTCGCAGTGGCAGCCCGGTGCCAGCTCCATGCCCGGGGACGTGCAACGCGGTAAACAGATACCCCTGGCCCACTGGAGGCAAATCATGTATGTCTGCGAGGCCCTCAGAGGCTCGGTATGAGGAGTGCGGGTGGTGGAAGAGGAGTCTCCATCCACCCCAGCCCCAGCTTGCTTGCACCTCGGAGTGGGCAGTGCTCCTGGGGGTAAGCGGGTCAGGAGAGTTTGGAGGTGGGGGTCAGAGGCATGAGCGGCCTGATGGGCTGAGCATCCTGTAAGAAAGGGGCAGAAGGGGTGGGCAGGGACATGGCCCTTAGGGGGACGAGGTTGGCGGCGGGAGGGAACTGAGCAGGGCCAAGTCAGGGCACTGGGGCTGTGAGCTTGGCGACGCTTCCTGCCAGGAGCCCACCTGTTAGAGGAAGGGCCACCCCGGCGGGGGCGGTGGGAGCAGAGCTGTCACAGGGAGGTTCAGACTAGCATGGTGAGCACAGGAAGAAGACCCAAGGGACCGACTGCCAAGGACGGGGGGTGGGAGGTCCAGGGCTGGGACAGAGCGGAGCTTATGGCCAGAGTGGGTGTCTGAGTTGATACCTGTGTTCACAGGTGGTGAGAACAGCGCTGCCCTCAGCAGGGCAGGTGACTGACGGGGCCGCAGCCGCCTTCACTGGAGCTGCCACAGCCTTGCTCTGCTCAGACACATCCCTGTCCCCTGCCCCCTCCAATCCTCCTCTCCCACCCCCTTTCTACCCCAAGGATCACACCGGGGGTCACAGCCCTTGTGTGGCCAGTGGCCATGTTGGAAGTGCCTGTGTTGTCCTCCAGAATCTTCTTTCTCTCCCCGGACAAGCATTTCCGCTCCTCCAACCAAGCAAGGATGACCCTTACCAAGCTGCTGTCCCCACCTGGCCACTCTCCTCTGGACACCCCTCGGGGGGGATGCTCCACTCTGAGACGTCCCCACCCTGCACAGACCCCTCACCCCTGGCTCTGGGCTTTTCTCTAAGGGGTCTGGGATGCGCCCACCGCACCCGTGGCCGTGTCTCCCTGCTGACCACTCCCCACCCTGCGGTCCGAGTGGACGTGCCCTTCCGGACAGCTGTCAACCCCCTGAACTTGCCACGCATCCCGCTGAGTCCCACCCTGACTCAACGCGCAACACTTGCTCCTGGAGTGCTCCCTTCCCGTTCTGGAGTCAGCTGCTCAGCCCTGTGACCTCCCCCGCGCGGCAGTGACGGGGTCCACCCGCCCCTCACTCCTTCCAGAGGCAGCCTCTATTCTTCCTCAGAGTGGCTGTCCGCTGGCCCTCAGGATTGCCTTTCTGATACTGCCGCCCAGCATCCCCTGAACCCTCACCCTGTGCCAAACCCTTCGTATTTTCAAGCTCATTCAATCCTCAGAGGAACTCAGGAGGAGGTCTCCAGGTGTTCCCAGAGGCCCCGAGAGGGCGAGCAGTCTGCCTAGGGCTACACAGCTCAGAAGCGCCAAGGCTGGCTTGGACTGGGCTCTGGTGAGCTCCACCTTCCCGCCAGGCACTGGAGGCCCCGGCTCCTGCAGGGCAGACAACAACCTAGCCTTTGACCCCAGCGTGAAGGGGGCTCCAGACGATGGCAGGGTTAGCCCAACAGCCGTCAAGGCCCTGGGCAGGGCTGTGATCTTGTAAGACTCACAAGCGAACGGAGGGGCGCTGGCCATGGTGGAGCTCGGCCAAGGGGCAGCCTGGGCAGCCCGTAGGTCAGGGAGAGGCGGGAACAGCAACCTGGGGCTGGATAGGGTACATGGCCACCTAGGTCACATGGCTCGTAGCCTCCATGCTACTCCAGGTCTAAGGGGGCTGCCTCCTGCCGCACTCCCGGCTCTCATACCCCATGCCTCTCCAGGGACAGGCCCACTCCTGGCCATCCCTGAGGCAGTTCCAGCTGGAGCCCTGGAACCCCGAAACCTGGATAAGTGCCAGCCGACCTGTGCTCTCAGCCCAGCCCTGAGGGAGGCTATGCAGCCAGACCCCACTCTGACCAACACGGCACCCACGAGGGATGGCTGTCAGGAAGCCTCACTTCTCAGGGCCCTTGCACCCCCATTTAAGAGACGCTGGTCTCCCTCAGACCTGCCAGACCTCCTCTCTCTCAGTACCCACCGCATGGGGAGACATTTGCTTGCTGACTCTTTGCGGGCCAGACCACCAAGCCCTGCCTGCTGTGCTCTGCAGCCCCAGCACCCGCCTGGCACACGGTGCTCCGCACTGCAGCCCCAGCACCCGCATGGCACACAGTAGGTGCTCTGCACTGCAGCCCCAGCATCCGCATGGCACACAGTAGGTGCTCCGTGAAGAAGCGATGACAGAATCAATGAGTTGGTTTGAGCTACTGGAGCCCAGCAGGTCAGGTCAGGACAGGACCAGGGTAACTGCTGAAGAAGCACCATGTGGGGTTAAACTACTTGACTTCCTCCTCATTCCTCCTCACTTTTCTTTTTCTTTTTCTTTTTCTTTTTCTTTTTTTTTTTTTTGAGATAGCGTCTCGCTCTGTCCCCCAGGCTGGAGTACAATGGTACAATCTCAGCTCACTGCAACCTCCGCCCTCCGGGTTCAAATGATTCTCCTGACTCGGCCTCCCCAGTAGCTGGGATTATAGCTGGGCGCCATCATGCCCAGCTAATTTCTGTATTTTTAGTAGAAACAGGGTTTCACCATGTTGGCCAGGTTGCTCTCGATCTCCTGACCTCAGGTGATCCACCCACCTCGGCCTCCCAGAGTGCTAGGATTACCGATGTGAGCCACCACACCTGGCATTCTTCCCTGCTTCTAAGGGGCTCCTGTATATCCCCCACCTGGACATGGGGCTCTTGAGTAAGTTCAGTCTGCGGGACCCCAGGGAGATGACACCGGCATTCCAGAAGCCTGTGCCGGTGTGGTCCCCCTGGCCCCATCATCCCTGCCTTCAGGATGGGCAGAGAGATCCTCAGAGTGGAGTGAAACGCACCCAGAGCGACACAGCAAGCCAGGAAGAGCCCACGGTCTCGCCCCCGAGCCACATGTCCATCCAGGAGGCAGGCTGGAGTCTTTGCTAAGAGCCAAGGGAACAGGATCCAGAGGCCCTGGCCCCTCGGATATTCCCCCAAGACTTCAGGGAGGAGCCGGTCACTCAGTCTCCCTACCCACCGTCTCACCTCCAGCATCGCACTTGCACACACGGGCACGCGCACACACCTATTCACATATGTGCACATGTATGTGTCCATAGGCATTGCCACGTACACCCTCTGCCCCCCTCACAGCAGATGCCCACAAGCCCCTTCCCTGTCCTCCAGTTTGATGGGTCCCTGAGGATTCCCCAGCCTGGGAGTCCAGCCCTGGAAGCAGGACCCAGGCAGAAGGAACAGGACAAGCCCAGCCCCTTCCTGCCATCCAGGTCTGGGTCAGGCTTGGGAGCAGCTGCGTGAGTGCCAGGGAGGCCAGGGCATGGCTTGCTGTTGCTCGAGAGGCTCCAGGGCCACAAGAGAGTGAGGGGGCTGGGGAGAACTGGGAGGCTCTGGATCAGCTGTGTGAGGCTGAGGATGGCGGCCCCCAGCCGGGAAGCCCCTGGACGTGCCAGGCTGGGGCAGTCACTCTGCGCCTCCTTGGCAGGAAGTGGAAAGAGCTCCTGGCGGGTCCAAGGGGTGGAGGTGGCAGTACCAGAGCCACTTCTGCCCCCCAGCCCAGGGTCACACGAGGAGCCCTGATGTGCCACTTGGGGCAGATGGCTCCCCAGAGCTGTGGCTTGTCCCATCAGGAGAACCATGGGCAAGGCCTCCCAACCCTGGCCTGAACAGTACCGTTTCCTGGCTGCCTCCTGGGAGGCAGTAGGAAGGGGCTCTGTGCACCCCAGGGTGGGCCCCTGGAGCCAGTGCACCCACGGTGGCAAGGAGACTCCCCCCGACTCAGGCTGAGAGGAGGGCGAGCCAAGCCCAAGCCTACCTTGGCTGAGCCTGGGCCCCGGAGGGTCGGTGGGGCCAGGTGGAAGTGGCCCTCGGCTGGCTCCTGGCTCCCGCAGGCGGGCGGTGGCAGCAGCGTCCCCGTCACCTAGGTGATGACATTGGAGCTGCGAAACTAGGCGGCAGCGTGGCTGGCCTGGAGCTGCAGGGCAGCTGGGGGCGGAGCATGGCCTGGAGCCCTGGGGCTGGAGATGGGCCTGCTGCTGCCCGCCACCCGGCATGCACGCGCCACCCTGCACCCCTGCTCCCCCCGACCCTCCTCAAGGCGACCGACAGGGCAGAGCTCAGGGCAGCCAGGACAGGGCTGTCTCCACCCAGCTTTGCACTGGTTTCTACTCCTCATTGTGGACACTTCCAAGCACACTCAGAACTAAAGGGAACGGCCCAGGAACGCATCCGCCCGTCCCCAGTTCTCGTCACTCTGACCTGCGGCTTTTTGTTTCCTGGGGCATTTCACAGCAAATTCCACCTGTGAGACCATCTCATCGGTAATACGCCAGTACATGCTTCCAGCAGGTAAGAACCTCTCTCAAAATATTAGGTAAAACCATGAAATGGCTGATAATCAACTGTTTTGGTCCTACCAACAACACACACACACACACACACACACACACACACACGTACGTGCAGCAAGTTCAGATAATTCAACATTATATGCAGCCATAATATCAAATTCTGAATCTTTAACGCTGGTCAGAGGATTTTGAGGAGCCCTGCCCCAATTCTGGAGAAAGGAATGTGTATTGCTGCCACTGTGCCACCTTCCTCCCCCGCCCAATGCAGCAGCACGGAGCGGACAGGACGAAAGGGACTTGGCCGACAGGATGAAGGTACGGATCTCAAGACGGAGAGATGACTCGGGATCTTCCAAATGGCCTGATGTAACCACTGTGTCCGTATAAGAGGGAGGAGCAAGGACAGGGAGGAGAGAAGGCGCCACGTTGCTGGCTTCAAAGATGGAGGAAGGGGCCAAAGGTGAGGGATGCAGGCGGCCTCTAAGCCTAGAGAAGGCAAGGAACAGGCTCTCCCCAGGGCCTCCAGAGGGAGTGCAGGCAGCTCCACCACACCTTGATCTCAGCCCAGCGAGCCTGACCTCAGGTATCTAAGCTCCAGAACCAAAAGAAGATAAACCTTGATTGCTATAAGCCACTAAGTGTGTGTAATTGGTCATAGCAGCCACAGGAGACTAATCAAATGCCACGAAACTCCAGCTTGGGAAACCTCTCTTGCAAGGATGTCCCCATTGCCTGGGGGCCCTGGAACAGGCCTAGAACCAAATTCCGTCTGAGCAGAAACCCTGCAGGTGCAGGCAGCTTTGCTGGGTCATGTGCACAGCTCACACCGCCCCGCCCAGGGACCAAGGGGCTGGCGTCTCTTGTTGGCACAGTCCCGAGGGATGCCTGGTGCTTTTCTCCGCTTTCTGGGCAGGCAGGGGAGGACCTGCATCTGTGCCCCCCACACAGCAGGAACACAGCAGGTTGTGCACTTGGGAAAGTGGCTCTCAGATCAGTGGCTGTTCCAGGTGAAGTGGCAGCGTGGCAGCTGAGGCTCCCCGACTCCCACTGCCCTGGGGGACACGTGCTGAATGCGGGCACATTGCTGCGGAGCGGTGTGTCTGTGTGTAGTGTGTGCATCCGTGAGATACAGCGCAACGGGGGATGTATGAGTCATGGAAAGTCAGTGCATTTCTGCCTACGTGCTGCACGGATGTGTGTGTGACCGCTACTCATGGATGTTGGCTCCCTTTGGGGAGATGGCCCCTCATTGCAGCCAGGTGACTCACTGGGAAGTGTGTTCATGGTTCATTCTCAAGTGCACCAATCTGGGTTCCTCGGCTGCGGTGACTTCCTAGCACGCACCCCTCCTCCCCCACCCCCAGTTCATAGGAAAGTGAGGGGAAAGACCCACATCCAGCGAGGTTGGTGCCTGGCTCCTCTCAACATCCTTGTTGGGGACAGAAGGTGGGTGGGTGACAGGAGGAGTGATAGCAGCTGGACCCTGCCCACAGCCACGGCCAAGTCTGTTCCCTGGTCTGAAGAGCAACTAACACAGAGTGACAGTGGCCATGGGCTCTGGGGGGACACTCAAGGGGGAGTTCAAGGAGAATTTTTGCACACCTGTGCACCGTAACACAAGGGTCGAAAAGCTATTCCCTAACTCTCCTACCCTATTTTAAGCTGGGTGGTCCAGATGTGAACTACAGGGCAAGCCCTTGTTTATTTCTCTCTCTGTCTCTCTTTTTTTTTTTTTTTTGAGACAGTCTCACTCAGTCACCAGGCTGGAGTGCAGTGGCGCGATCTCGGCTCACGGCAACCTCTGCCTCCAAGCTTCAATGATTCTTCAGTGATTCTCCTGCCTCAGCCTCCCGAGTAGCTGGGAATACCAGCATGCACCACCACGCCTGGCTAATTCTTTGTATTTTTAGTAGAGACGGGGTTTCACCATTTGGGCCAGGATGGTCTCGATCTTCTGACCTCATGATCCGCCCGACTCGGCCTCCCAAAGTGCTGGGATTACAGGTGTGAGCCATCGTGCCCGGCCGCCCTTGTTTATTCCTATCAGGCAAGAGCTGGGGAGGGGACTGTGCAGATGTGAGCACTGTCTGTTTTCCACAGCTGCTGTAACCAGTGACCACACAGTGAGCAGCACAGAACGAGACAAATTTACACTCTTACAGTTCTGTAGGTCAGAGTCCGAGATGGGTCCCAGGGAGCTAAAACTAAGCTGTGGGTGGCTGCATCTGGAGACCCTGGGAGAATACATTTTCCTTTCCCCTCTTCCTGTCTTTGGGGGGCCCTAGGAGAATCCCTACTTCCCCGTCTTCTCCCGGTTCTGGAGGCCCTGGGACAATCCCTACCTCCCCATCCCCTCCGGCTTCAGGAGGCTGCTGGCATTCCTTGGTACGTGACCCTTTCCTCCATCTCTGAAATGCATCCCTCCAACCTCTGCCTCCATCATCAGCTCCTTCTCTGACCCCTCTTGTGGGGCCCCCTGATGCCACTGGACCCACCTGGATCCTGCCGGATGGGCTCCCCATCTCAACATAGCTGAATCACAGTCCCCTTTGCCGTGGGAAATAACATAGACACGGTTCTGGGGATTAGGACACGAAGACCTTTGGGGAGCCACTTTTTTCGCCAGCCATAAATGTCCCTCATTGAAAAACATGTGGCCGGGCGCGGTGGCTCAAGCCTGTAATCCCAGCACTTTGGGAGGCCGAGATGGGCGGATCACGAGGTCAGGAGATCGAGACCATCCTGGCTAACACGGTGAAACCCCGTCTCTACTAAAAATACAAAACATTAGCCGGGCGAGGTGGTGGGCGCCTGTAGTCCCAGCTACTCGGGAGGCTGAGGCAGGAGAATGGCGTGAACTCGGAAGGCAGAGCTTGCAGTGAGCTGAGATCCGGCCACTGCACTCCAGCCCGGGTGACAGAGCAAGACTTCGTCTCAAAAAAAAAAAAAAAAGAAAAAAAGAAAAACATGTTTTCTGAGCCCTCTGTTTGGGGGTCAGTCTCAAAGCTGCCCCAGGAGAGACACCCACACGGCACCGAGTTGCGTCTGCTCAGATGGGCACCATCCCTACCACCAATGCTTACCCATTTCTGAGCTGAAGGGCTTCTGGGACAGTCTGTTCCTGCTCAGTGAGACACACAGGACAGACCTCTCTGAGGTCAAAGGGCACCGTAGCCCGAAGCCAAGGCCAGGGAGGTGGGCAGGTGGTGGCGGGGAGGGAGCCAGCAGAGGGGCCATTAAAAGTCCCCTGCCCACGTACCCACCTTCACCGTCAGACCCCTTCCTTTCTCCCCACAACTCTTCAGTATTTGCCAGCAGCCGCCTGTATGCAACAATGAGTTCTTGAGGGCATGCACAGAAGTGAAACTGTCACTGTGACCCGTAAGCTATGCCCCACCCAACACACAGCTTACTCTGCACCAGGCACCATTTAAGATTTTACATTCGTCAGTGTGGGAGACACAGCCAGACCCTGTCTCAAAAAGTAAGAAACAACAAAAAATAACTGGATGTGGTGGTGTGCGCCTGTGGTCACAGCTACTCAGGACACAGGCAAGAGGATGGTGGCCTGAGCCCAGCAGTTGGAGGCTGTGGTGGTCAGCCGTGACTGCACCGTTGCACACCAGCCGAGGCTGCAGACGCAGATTCTGTGTCTTTTTTTTTTTTTTTTGAGATGGAGTTTTGCTCTTGTTGCCCAGGCTGGAGTGCAATGGCACGATCTCGGCCCACTGCAACCTCTGCCTCCTGGGTTCAAGTGATTCTCCTGCTTCAGCCTCCCAAGCAGCTGGGATTGTAGGCATCTGCCACCACACCCAGCTAATTTTTATATTTTTAGTAGAGACGGAGTTTCACTATATGTTGGCCAGGTTGGTCTCGAACCCTTGACCTGGTGATCCACGTGTCTTGGCCTCCCAAAGTGCTGGGATTACAGGTGTGAGCCACCACGCCTGGTGATTCTGTCTCTTTTAAAAAAAAAAAAAAAAAAAAAAAAGGCTGGGCATGGTGGTTCACACCTGTAGTCCCAGCCACTCAGGAGGCTGAGGCAGGAGAATTGCTTGAACCTGGGAGGTGGAGGTTTCAGTGAGCCGAAATCACACCACTGCACTCCAGCCTGGTGGCAGAGTGAGACTCTGTCTAAAAAAAGAGAGGCCGGGCACGGTGGCTCACGCCTGTAATCCCAGCACTTTGGGAGGCTGAGGTGGGTGGATCACGAGGTCAGGAGATCAAGACCATCCTGGCTAACACAGTGAAACCCCGTCTCTACTAAAAATACAAAAAAACTAGCCGGGTGAGGTGGTGGGCACCTGTAGTCCCAGCTACTCGGGAGGCTGAGGCAGGAGAATGGCGTGAACCCGGGAGGCGGAACTTGCAGTGAGCCAAGATCACGCCACTGCACTCCACCCTGGGCGACAGAGCGAGACTCCGTCTCAAAAAAAAAAAAAAAAAAAAAAAAAAAAAGAGAGAGAGACAAACCAAAGGATCCAAAGGATCCAGGGATCAGAGAGTTATGAAACTTCAGAATATGAATGATTTACATAATCCCACTCATATCAAGTCCTTCTGGTTTTAAAGTTCTGTTTTGCATAAGTCTTGTACGCTTCATGGCCAAGAATAGACTCTTCCTGTTATTCTAATACTTTCAAATATCAGATCAACCAGTGGAACATTAGACAACGTTCTTGGAGTTCTATTGGCCTCAATCTTACAACGGTGTATTTTGCTATTTTTATCAGAATTCATCATTTTCATATTAATCCAGTTAGCATCCTGTTTACCAATACCTCGTGTTTTAATTTGCAGCTTCCTTCTAAAAGCTTGGGGGGACTTTCACAACTCGACTGTCCTCCCTCATTACTGCCAAATAATTAGTCAAGGAGCTGTCCCTGATCAAAAATTAAGAACCCAGAAGCAAGCTGGAGCCTCACTCCAGAAGAAAACATGACAGGAGACTCGTGCGATCATGAGGGGACTGGTTGGTGGTCATGATGGCAGCTGGCAAAGACTGTGATAGCAGGAAGGAGAGACATGCACCGAATCGTGAACATGGTAGACCGCAGCTCATTAACTAGCTCGGAGTTTGCATCTCCTGTTTAACTGACAATAACTGCAGAGCCTCTCGCCTGTAATTTGCGGGCTGACTCCACCCTGCATTGCGCACGGTGCAAACGGCAAGGACCACAAAGAGAGGACGGTGAGTTGCCCTACCCGCTAAATCGTGCACCTTATCTGGGTCATTGGATTCACAGGAATCACCTGCCTCTAAAGAGGGCGCACAACTTCCCTTCATAGCCTGACTGCATCTGGCAAGAGTGGCTGGGTTTTGTGCAGAAGACAGACCCCTCTCTTTGGCCCAGCCAAGGCCTCCCGCAGACTCAACAACCCCTGTTCCCCAACCGTCTCACAGTCAGGGAGGACCCACACTGGAGCAAGGCTGCTCCCCTGTCCCTCAAACAACCAGGTCCCGGTCCGGCCGGTGGGCACCAGCCAGGTGGACCCTGAGGCCANTCAGGGGCTGCTCAAGGAGAGCGGTAATTTGGGGCAGCAGGAGGAAACATGGGTGTGAACTAGTTCTTTTTTTTTTTTTTTTTTTGAGACAGGGTCTCACTCTGTTACCCAGGCTAGAGTGCATGGTACAATCATAGTTCATCGCAGCCTCGACTCAACCTCCTGAGTAGCTGGGAGACAGGCGAGCACCACCACACCCAGCTAATTTAAAAAAAAAAAAAAATATATATATATATATATATATACACACACACACACACACACACACACAGAGTGTGTGTGTGTATATAATACATAGATTTATTATGTGTATATTTATATATATAAAATGTGTGTGTGTATTTACCCTTTGTTGTTGCTCAGGCTGGAGTATAGTGGTGCGATCTCAGCTCACTGTGGCATGAATCTCCCTGGGCTCAAGGGATCCTCCTATCTCAGCTTCCTGAGTGGCTGAGATTACAGGCATGCGCCACCATGCCTGGCTAATTTTTGTAGTTTTTGTAGAGACAGGGCTTTACCATGTTGCCCAGGCTGGTCTCGAACTCCTGGGCTCAAGCCATCTGCTGGCGTCGGCCTCTCAAAGGGCTGGAATTACAGGCGTGACCCAACGCGCCCGGCCAGATCTAAGATTATTTTAAACTATCTAACTTTCTGCATTTCTCTTTGAATATTTCATTGTTACTTTGATTACATGAGAATTAAATATTATTTCATGATGACCTGGGATTCCATTTAATCAAGTGCTTTAAACCTTTTGACATTTTGACAACTTTCCAAAATCACACTCTAAATTAAGTCTTTTTGACCCCGAATTAACGTTTGGGATTTCCCTGGAATATCTCAAAAGGATTCTTTTCTCTCCTTATAAAAAGATAGATTATTTTGCCAATGTTAAAGGGAAAATTTTGTTAAATAAAATAAAAAGATATTAAATAAATTGGGCTTATTTGATCAACTAAATTTGCATAGGAGCACTGTAAAATATGAGGGGATGATTAAGCTTCTCTGAGTGAGCCACTTTGGGAGGCCAAGGTGGGTGGATCCTGTAAGGTCAGGAGTTCAAGACCAGCCTGGTCAACATATCAAAACCCTGTCTCTACTTAAAAAAATAATAAAAATACAAACATTAGCTGGCCGTGGTGGTGCGTGCCTGTAACCCCAGCTACTCAGGAGGTTGAGGCAGGAGAATCACTTAAACCCGGGAGGCAGAGGTTGCAGTGAGCCGAGATCGTGCCACTACACTCTAGCCTTGAGCGACAGAGTGAAACTCCATCTCAATAATAATAATAATAATAATCTTACTGAGATTATTTTTAGTAGAAAGAGAGGTGATGTAGAGAGAACATATATTTCAGTAGAAAGCCATATTGTGTGCCCCATATTAGATTCTCATCCTGTTTAATTTCTTTGGGGTTTTGTTATCTATTGATGTCTATAAACTGGACTGGTTCCTGATGTTTCTAGTTTCCTTCAGTATCTTGCTGCAACTCTCCAAATTAACACTTTCAATTTTCTCCCACCCTTCTTATTGGAATCATGAAGAACAAAACTGCCCTTTGCCCAGAAATCCTGCAAACTGAAGCTGGACGACTTGAAATAAACATCAGTGAGATGAGCACGAAGCCCAGGTGTGAAGGGTCCTCATGCCTGTTGCTGTGTGGGCCTCCCAGACATCACCAGAGACCAAACCGCAGAGGACGCTCGGAGCCCAGGATCTACAAACCGGCCCTGCCACAGCCTCCACACCCAGAAACGAGTTTTTAGTCAGCTCCAATGATTAGCATTTTTTTTCTTTTGTGTTTAAGAAATGCCTCTTCAAAGCATTACGAGACAACACACCAACCCAGTTTCTGTACCATGGAGCTGCTTGGGGAAGTTTCTTTTTTTTTTTTTTTTTTTTTGAGACGGAGTCTCGCTCTGTCGCCCAGACTGGAGTGCAGTGGCCGGATCTCAGCTTACTGCAAGCTCCGCCTCCCGGGTTCACGCCATTCTCCTGCCTCAGCCTCCCGAGTAGCTGGGACTACAGGCGCCCGCCACCTCGCCCGGCTAGTTTTTTGTATTTCTTAATAGAGACGGGGTTTCACCGTGTTAGCCAGGATGGTCTCGATCTCCTGACCTCGTGATCCGCCCGTCTCGGCCTCCCAAAGTGCTGGGATTACAGGCTTGAGCCACCGCGCCCGGCCTAGGGGAAGTTTCAGACTAGGAAACAATGGGACTCAGGACACATCACCCCAAAATATGACTGTAAGAGACCAGAATATGCCACACCAAAATGTGACTGTAGGAGACCAGAATACGTCA
The DNA here is from genome assembly GCF_003255815.1 of Theropithecus gelada. NCBI lineage: Eukaryota > Metazoa > Chordata > Mammalia > Primates > Cercopithecidae > Theropithecus > Theropithecus gelada. The sequence continues at coordinate 32,375,153 of NC_037668.1, read as the reverse complement.
CCCAAAAATATGACTGTAGGAAACCAGAATATGCCACCCCAAAATATGCCATGTTGACATGTTGATTACTTTGAGCTAAAAGAAACTGAGAACCAGCCAACAGAGAAAAGCTCAACTCCCTAAAATAAAGCGTAAAACTCTCTTTTCTAAAGGAAATTGACATCTATAAAGGACATTTTCGTTAGTAATGATATGTGCGCCAGGAAGAGAGCCGCGCCAGGACACATTTTCTCACCAAGAGACTGATAGCTTCACCACGAGGCAGCCTTTATACCCAGATGTTTCCTCCCTCACCCTCTCCTCGTTTGTCTCCACCGCTCCCCAGAAGCCCAGGCCCCCTTTCCTTTCTGTCGCTGAGGACGGACATCTGCACTGCTCCCATCTGGCTACTGCTGAGTCTCCTGTTTTTATGGCACTTCCAGGCGTAGGTACAGCCTTAAAACTGTTGTCTCTTGTGCGTCTGACTTTTGTCAATCGTTTATTGGCAGTCTAAGAATCCAGTTGGGAAGAGGGAGGCAACTTTCCCCTCTCCACAGCTTGCTCTTTGGGGAACCTGATTCCGGCCACTGTCCATCTAGTGTCCCCCATGTCCCCTCCATGGTCCCTGCTCCATGAGACCTGCCTTCTGTGCCCTCACTCTGGCCCCAGCAAGGCCCTTCCTGCCATCTGGTCTCTCCAGGCCTCATTGGAGGTCACCACTGGGACGGCGTCTCCTCTCTGTCCCAACTCCCTGAGAGGTGCCTCTCCAGACCCTTCAGTGCAGACCGATGCCCCCTGACCCTCTGTAGTACCCACGGCCAGGTCCAGGGCTGGGGCCCAGGTCTCACCTCTCCTGGGGGGGCTTCTTGTTCAGTATGTGTCTGGTTTCTCTCCCTAACTGGGGGCTATATGGCCCAAGCAGTTCCCAGGTAGAGGAGCTGCTGGAGTGCGTGGAACGGCCTGTTTTCCAGGATGCAGAGGCTGTGGAGGAGGCGCCAGGCAGGAGGTGCTGGGGGAGAGGGGGGCTGCCCATCTTCGGCTGTGCCCAACCCTGACCTTCAGTGTCCGGGTTCCTGATCCTCTTCCTAAAAAGACGGGCGTGGCTTAGACCTGGCTTCTTCCCTATTTGCACCATGGCCCCTCTGGCAGCCTGGGGAATCTCAGACGCCTTGTCTGGGAGAATGTTTTAAATACATGAAACAAAATACACAGGATGGCGAGTTACTGAAATTCAGCCGCTCTAGTGGGTTGGATGCAGCCTCCTGGAACGAGCCTCAGAATGTGATGTTATTTGAAATCAGGGTCTTTGCAGATGCCACTTAGGTAAAGGTCTCAAGATAAGATCATTCTGCATTTTCCAGGTAGGCCCCCGATCCAAGGACAGGTGTCCATCTAAGGGACAGAAATGGAGAGACATACAGGGACACAGAGGAGAAGGCCATGGTTAGACGGTGGCAGAGACTGGATGGTACATCTGCACGCCCGGGAACCACAGGATGGCCGGCAGCCCCCCAGATCCTAGGAGGGAGGCAGCCCCCTCTCAAAGCCTCCGAGGGAACCCGACCCAGCCCCCACCTGGCTTCAGATTTCCTGCCTCCACAACTGTGAGACAAACACTCTCCATTGTTTCCAGCCACTTACTTTGTGGTCATTTGTAACGGCAGCCTGAGAAAACTAAAAAAGTGACCCTAATATTTAAAAAGCAAAATTGGGAGGTGATTGTATGTGTGTTTCTTTGTTCATACATTAAGTCATAAGCCTGAGAGCAGATCTAATCACCGCCGTAATTGTAACTGAGCAACAAGCACGAACCACTTTTTAAGATGCTGCAGCAGTCACCAGACACCGTGAAAATATCAATGGTTCCTGCTGGTGAGGTCACAGGTACTGCTATGACTAGTTTGCTGACTACATTCAAAACTGGAGGAAATGCTGAAATTTGAAGTTAATACAAGGTGCCGTTTTTCCCCATCCAGGCTCACAGCACCTTGGACTCTCTACCCCTGGCTTGGATGGTCTGGAAGGGCCCTTCTGGGATGAATGTTCCACGGTTCTAGGTGTCTGGGGGACGTGTCTTGTATTTGCAGTGGGCCTGAGCCAATGGCAGACTCAGGTGAAGGATGGTTTGGCAGCCCCAGGCCCAGCTTCATGGTCATAGCTGGAGTCCTCACTCCCATACTTTGCAGCTGTGTGACCTTGTGCAAGTAGAATAGCCAGTTGAAGCCTCAGTTTCCTCATCTGTAAATGGGCATAATTATAGTATAACCTCAACGGGCTATTGTGGGGATTATAGGGAAAAAATGTAAACGTTTTAGCCACGTACCAGCTCACAGCCACCATGGGCTAAATGTGAGTTATTACAGACATTCAAAAACAAGAGTTGAGCTGGATTATCATTTTCTTCTTTGGGTCTCTGATGTGCAGCTTGTCCAGGAAAAGAAAGCACTTTGGATGAGCGAGTGTTCAGCCTGCAAAGAAATACTGAGCACAGAGTGGTCAGGCAGAGGGCAGGCAGGAAGTCTGTGAGCACATGCGTATGTCCATCCGAGCCCACTTTGGTATAAGCTGTCTTAACTCAAACGCCAATGAGCAGAGGGATTTTTTTTTTTTTTAGACGGAGCCTCACTCTGTCACCCAGGCTGGAGTGCAGTGGTGCGATCTCGGCTCACTGCAAGCTCTGCCTCCCGAGTTCATGCCATTCTCCTGCCTCAGCCTCCCAAGTAGCTGGGACTACAGGCACCCGCCACCACACCCGGCTAATTTTTTTTGTATTTTTAGTAGAGACGGGGTTTCACGGTATTAGCCAGGATGGTCTTGATCTCCTGACCTCGTGATCCACCCACCTCGGCCTCCCAAAGTGCTGGGATTCCAGGTGTGGGCCACCGTGCCCGGCCTTAAAGGATGTTTTGAAGACTTTTTCTGACTTTTTGCAAACCCAAGGTTCACCGTGTTGCGATGTTACTTTGGTGTGCTCGGAATTTCAGGGTTAACACCGCTGTTGGGCGAGGGCAGGGCCTCGTCCACGTTCTCGAGTGGGTGTGTGGCTCCTCTCTCGGACCTCAGCCTCTTCTCTTCTCTCTACTTGAGCTATGCCTTTCACATGTGCTCAGTGTTATCAATCCATTCTTGGACCTGGGTGGGGCATGCCCTATAAATAAATACGAAACCAGGCATCCTTGCCCCAGTGCATACTTCTGACAGATGCCATCGGCCTCCACCCATGCCTCAGGCAGATGCCTGCCTTGCTGCCATCCCTCCTGCCCTGGAGATAGCTACCAGCTACTAAAGAGCCGGGTCTCTCCCCAGGGCTCCTAGCTCTCCCAGCTCTGGAACAGAGCCTGGGACCCAAAGCCATCATATGGGTCCCAGCTGGGGACACCGAGCTGGTGCCAGGCACTCTCCCAAGCCCTTCGGATGGCACCTCACTGACTGTTCTCCAAGCCTCTGAGGCCCTCTGAGGCAGGAACTATTACCCTACTCTGCAGATGGGTAACCTGAGGCTCCAAGTGGTTAAGTGACTTGCTGGAGTAAATAGGGAAGGGGAGATTTGAACCCCAGCATTCTGACTTCCACACTACTCCCTTAACCACTGTGCCAGACCAGCTTCTCCATGGGACTGGCCTTCGGGATTCGGAGACAGCTATCTGTTCACCGTAGCCTTCACAAGAATGACTGCAAGGCAGGGCTCACATCCCTGGCCGTTCTCGGGCGGCTGCGGTGCACAGACAAGCCCTGCTCAGGCCCTCCTTCTACTCACCCCAGGCAACCCCTGACTGACAACAGGCAGCTGCCACACTGCAGCCTCTGGCACCAACTTTTCATCTTATTTTATCTTTTTTTTTTTTTTTTTTTTTGAGACGGCGTCTCGCTCTTTCGCCCAGGCTAGAGTGCAGTGGCGGGATCTTGGCTCACCGCAAGCTTCGCCTCCCGGGTTCACACCATTTTCCTGCCTCAGCCTCCCGAGTAGCTGGGACTATAGGTGCCCACCACCACACCCGGCTAATTTTTTGTATTTTTAATAGAGACGGGGTTTCACCGTGTTTGCCAGGATGGTCTCGATCTCCTGACCTCGTGATCCACCCGCCTCGGCCTCCCAAAGTGCTGGGATTACAGGTGTGAGCCACCACGCCCGGCCATTTTATCTTATTTTTTGAGACAGAGTCTTGCTCTGTTGCCCAGGCTGGAGTGCAGTGGCGTGGTATCAGCTCGTTGCAACCTCTCCATCCCAGGTTCAAGCAATTCTTGTGCCTCAGCCTCCTGAGTAGCTGGGAGTACAGGTGCCTGCCACCACGCTCAGCTAATTTTTGTATTTTAAGTAGAGACTGGGTTTCACCATGTTGGCCAGGCTAGTCTCGAACTCCTGACCTCAGGTGATCCACCCACCTCAGCCTCCCAAAGTGCAGGGATGACAGGCGTGAGCCACTGTGCCCAGCCAACTTTTTATCTTATTTTAAAAACTACATACGTAATGCATACATTCATATATGGCAACATTTCAAACACCATGTCCTGTTCTTAATGCAATGCTTTTTAATCTTTTCCCGAATAAATCCAAAGAGGGGTGGCTCAGCGCTCAGTAAGCGCTAGAGGCCATGCGTTTTGTTTTCTCCTCCCCCAGAGCTAAGCCTGAACAAATAAACAGCAACGACAGCAACAAAAAACAAAACAACACAAACCAAAGCATTGTGTTAATGAGCCTGAACCATTTCCAAACCTCCAGACAGTGGATAAACAGATGGCAGCACCTTCGGAAGCAAATGACCTCTGGTCAGAAGTTTGGGGTGCAATGCGTTTCCCTGCACCCTTGCTAGCTGAAGATGGTCTACCTGTCCCCTGTTTATGTAGCAGACATGTGCATACTACGTGGGCTTATTTCCTAGTGTCCAGACCAAAATACAAGCTGAATGAAGGTAATCATCGCTCCCCCAGTCCAAGCAGCAGCGGGAGAGGCAGGGGCTGCAGGAGGCGGCGGCCCAGGAGCTAAGGGGGCGGGAGGTGTCTCCCTCCAGGCCGGCCCGGACCGTTTCTTCCCGAGCTTTCTCTACCTGGGACCGATCCCGCGACAGGTCAGGAGCCCTCGACTGACAAACTCAGGGCCACAGGGAGCTGTCCCTCGGAAAACCATCGAAACTGCTTAGTAACCAACTCCCTGGGTCAAGGCCCCCGCCCAGATCCTTCTCCCTGTCCAGGGAGGGCCTGGCTCTGGCTCCTCGGGGGAACTAAGGCCTCGGGATTGGCACAGCCCTGCAGGTCGGAGGGAGCGCGGGGGCGGGGAGGAGCTTGCTGGCGATTTCCACCTGCACCCGCGCCCCGCACCCCTGCCTCTTCCCGGAGTTACCCTGCCAACGGCCCTCGGAGCCCGGGGTGGAGAGGGGACAGCAGGAGGAGGGCCCTCCCGGAACCCCTGCGGGGCTGTCTTTGGCGCCAAAGGCGGCCGGAGCTGAGGGCAGGACCCGCATCTCCTCGCAGTCTCGACTCTGGCCGCTTCAGCCCCTCGCGAGCGCCAAGTCCCAGGGGCCGATCCAACTCCGAGGGAGCCCCTGTGTCGCCTTGCCCCAGCTCGTCCCCGATCGTCCTCCCCTCACCTCCCAGCTTCGGAGCTGCGAGCCCAGGTGCCTGCCCAGCCCTGCGCTCCAGCTCCTGCCTGCCGAGCCGAACCGCGCCCCGGCCCCGGCCCTCCTACCTGCAGCCGTCGCAGCTCCGGGCATCGGCGTCCGTCCCGGCCGGCCTGGCGCGGGCCCCGGCTTCGCTGCGTCCCCTTCGCGGGAGCACAGGCCTCGGGGCGGGTGCGCGGGCGGGGAGGCAGGGCGGGCGGCCCGGCCCCTAGGCGGGTTATATGGGCGCGGGGAGGGGAGGCGCCGCGGGGAGTAGGCGGCCGCCGGCGTTAGCGCCTTTTTAGCCCGGCGCGCGGGAAGGCAGCGCGGGCCACCGAGTCGCGGCGGGGCCAAGGTCTCCTCCCGGCGCTCCGCCTCCCCAGATGGCCGCGTCCGAGTCGGGGTCCCGGGCGCGCTCTGCCCCGCCTCCTTCCCGCCGCCGTTTGGCGCGCGTCGCCCCTGCCGAGCCCGGCGAGGCCGCCCACTCAGGGCCGAAGCAGGTCAGGCGCCAGGGCCCCTCCCGCGGGCCAGACCCGACCACGACCTTCGGCTGGGCTGGGGACGCCGGTGCCGACTCTGCGCCCGACGCCTGCGTTTCCCCCGGACTCCCTGCTGTCCCCCAGACGGCCCATCTTTCCCAACACCCGGATTCTCTCCGGGCCGCCGCCACTGGCGCTGGGCCCCTCGGCGCGCGGGGCGCTTGGAATCCAGGGGGCAGGGGATGTGGCCGGCGGGGAACAGGGGTGAGGGGCGGGGAACAGGGGTGAGGGGCGCCGCCCCAGGGCCGGGAGGAGGGGAACGGCTGCAGTCCGCCAAGCAGGGCTTGCCACCCACTCCGCCTGTGGAGCCGCGGTCCCGCCCGGCAGAGGATCCCGCGGAGACCCTCTGGGGGCTGCTCTCCCAACCCCAGCCGGAGTTTGGGCCCCATGTCCTTCCAGGGGTCACCCAGGACGCGAACACTACCGGGCGGCGGCCAGCACCCTGCTCCCTCCCCCGGCCGCCGCCTGTGGGCTCGGGCTCTGGATCCCCTCCGGTGTTTGGAAGGAGCTCGCGGGCGTCGGTGCGCTTGGAGTTGCTCTCTGCGCGCACCAGACCCGCGCTAGGTCAGGCCGAGACTCCCTCCCGGCCGGCGGCACACGCCGTCCCGCTTGCCTGCTCCTCCTAGGCCACTGGGGCTTCCAGGGCCCTAGACCACGTACACCAGGCCCTGGCTAGGGGACCGGACATGCTGGGCGAGTTCCGAGCGGCTCTCAGTGGCGGCGCTGTTTATGGTCTGATGCTTACGGGGCCCGTGATCTGGCTCCGAACCGATGCCCTCTGCCCATGGTTACCCCCACGTCTTGGAAGGTGGCGTCAGTGAAGCCCTAGGCGTCTCGAGCTAGCCGGGCTGGTGCAGACTGGGTTCTCTGGCCGCAGCAGGTCCGCGCCTGACCGGGAGGGTCCGGCTGACTTCCGCACATCTTTATGGCTCACCCACTGTTCGCTGGGCGCACGGGGTGGGGACACAAAGACGAATCCCATGCAGGGGTTTGGGTCCAGTAGGGAATAGAAAAGGCCGGCACCGCCAGAGTAGGACGCGCGCGCACCGCCATCCATTGCCCCGGGGAGGTTGGGGCGTCCGCGGGGAACAGACCCGAGGCTGGGCGCCCGGAGGTGCGAGCAAGACCCTGGCCGGCTCTCAGCTCCCAGAACCCAGGGCCAGGCGGGGATGACAGGGTCTGTGCGTCTGGGGGGCCCTAGAGGCGCCGGCGGGGCCTGGCGCGGACTACTAGCGGCCTGCGGGAGCCAGGGGTGGAGGGGCCACTGTCTAGGCAAGAGGACCGGGGTCCGGAGTAGGGGAGAGGACGAGGCACGGCCTTGAGCCTGCGAGACCTGCGGACCGCTCGCCCGCGCAGGAGCTCGCTCTCCGGTGCCTGGGGCGGCTGCAGCTGGGCCCCCAGGTCCCGGACCCGCACAATTCTTCGCCCGGTGCCAGCCCAGATGCGCGCGGGTGAGGCACTGGCGGTGCCCGCGATCCACGCGCTCGCTCCGCCCAGTCAGCCGCAAATTCGTTCTCTCCTTGATCTCAGTGGCACTGGAGCGTGAGGCAAGGGCCAGGGGGCAGGTAGCGGGGCCGGACTCAGCAAAAGCAAACAAAACCCCAAGCAAACGAAATAAATACTTATACATTACATACACGATATAATATATGTGCGACAGACACCGTATTACGTATTAAAGATATATTTGTATGCAAACATATATTTACATATAAACATACATTTACTTATAAATATAAATATATATGCATGTGTATACACACGCAGACACACAGCTCGCCCAATTAAATTTGAATTTCAGATTAGCGAGTAATTTTTCCGTATTAGCATGTTCTGTGCAATATTTAGGAACATACCTATAACTAGAAAGCGATTTGCTGTTAATCTGAAATTCAGATTTTACTATGCTTTCTACATTTTTATCCGCAGCCCTAGCTGGAGAGGACCCCAAGGCCTCCCGGCCTTGAGGTAAGGTTCTCTGGTCAGAAAGCCCGGGTCGGAAGAAACGTGGGCGTTTCCCTTACAGCCCTGCGGTACGAGAACTACAAGCCCCACAATGCTGCGCGGCCCCCTGCGGCGCTGATAGGCTGCAGCTCACTTCCACTTTCTGACTTCCGGCCTCGGAGGCCGGCGGAGGCGGTTGCGGACTCCAGCGCGTCCAGGGGTCCCGCGGGTTTTCGGGCGCAGGGTGGCGCCCGCGGCAGGCGGCGGCCATGAACTTCTCCGAGGTATTCAAGCTCTCCAGCTTGCTCTGCAAGTTCTCCCCGGACGGCAAGTACCTGGTGAGCGGCGGGGACCTGGGCCGCGGGCAGGACATCCTCGGTGCCAGCGTCCCCGGCGGGCAGGGCCGGGGGCGGCCGCGTGGCCCAGGGGTGGAGGCAGCTCGGGGATCCTGCAGGTGCGGTGCCCGAACAGGTGCAGGGCCCGGGCAGGTACCCGGGGCAGGTGCAGGGCCTGAGCAGGTGCCCCAGACAGGTGCGGGACCCAGGAAGATACCCTAGGCAGGTGGGGGGTCTGGGGAGGTGCCCTTGGAAAGGTGGTTATCTGCAGTGCCGACTGCACACAGGTGAGGGTATAGGAGATGTCGGCTCTTTGTTGTTATTTTGTCACAAAGGCAAATTGATCATTCTGTTGCCTGTAAACTGGTAAGTGGTGTGGCTACTTTGTCATCTCTACTTCCCCTCTAATTCTCTTCTCCTCTACCACGTGCCGAATAAATGATTTAAATGCTAGTACCCTATCCCCAGGTAGGGAAACAGTTGTCCTCATGGCTGGGATTTGAGGTCTTTGTTCCATGGGTGGCAGAAAGGTGCTTAAATCACAGAGCTATAACTTTTAAACATAACTTCAAAACATACAGTGTATGTACCTGGATGCCTAGTAGTGTATATCCTCAGAAGAGGGGGATAACCCAGATGCCGAGTACATATGTCCTCAGAAGGGGGATAATTGGCATTGGAAAGCCACTAAGAAAAAACATGCCTCCTAAAAAGTGGGATTCATTTTCTTTATCCACCACCTCTGCTAACTGACTGATGCGTCAGGATGCTTTTTCAGGTTTTGCCTCCCCTGACAGTCCTGTGCTCTGTCTAGCCTTTGAGAGTTTAACTCTCAAATTACGTTTTTACCTCTTCATGGAGGTTTTATTCCAAATCACATAAAATATCATCAGCTACAAAACAGAAAACCTCATCAGTTTAAATGGCACCTCAGCCTTGGTATATTTTTCTTTTTTTTTTTTTTTTTTTTTTTTTTTTTTTTTTTTTTTTTTTTTTTTGAGACGGAGTCTTGCTCTGTCGCCCAGGCTGGAGTGC
>NC_037668.1:32155304-32365629 GCF_003255815.1 Theropithecus gelada | reverse complement strand
GTTTTTTTTTTTTTTTTTTTTTTTTTTTTGAGACGGAGTCTTGCTCTGTAGCCCGGGCTGGAGTGCAGTGGCCGGATCTCAGCTCACTGCAAGCTCCGCCTCCCGGGTTTGCGCCATTCTCCTGCCTCAGCCTCCGGAGTAGCTGGGACTACAGGCGCCCGCCACCTCGCCCGGCTAGTTTTTTGTATTTTTAGTAGAGACGGGGTTTCACCGTGTTAGCCAGGATGGTCTCGATCTCCTGACCTCGTGATCCGCCCGTCTCGGCCTCCCAAAGTGCTGGGATTACAGGCTTGAGCCACCGCGCCCGGCCAGCCTTGGTATATTTTTCAACGTGCCCCCTCCCCGATTAAATTAGAGGTTTGTTTTTTGTTTTTACCATTTGTGAAAATTTCAGTGAATTATAAGGAGAAAGAGTACATTTGCTTGCCTAACTTGGGTGTTTTTTCCAGCTCCTACGCTCTGGTCAAAATACCCTGAAACACTTGGTAATGATCTGTTACTGGCATCTTCTTGAAAGCCCTGAGGACTGGGGAGCGCAGGTCCATGCTTCTCGTTTTAGTGTCTTGCAGTAGAGTTTATATGGTTCCTCAAGGTGTTGGCAAAAATATTCCATGTCATAAGGAATTCACTGTAACTGATCACAGTTTTCAAAGCTACAGTGTGAGAAAGTAAGGGCTGCGATAGCTGCTTCTTCCAATCTGCAATCACCCGCCCGTCTCTCTTCTTTCCGATGGAAAACTAATGTGGCTTTCTCTTTTGGTATCAGTTCATAAAATACAAACTAGTTTGACCTTGATAAGTAAAACTAACGAAGCAGTTAACATTTAAAAATCAGTTCTTGATCTTTAGACTGTAGTATAATATACAATCAGCAGGTGAGTACTCAGGTGTTATTTATACTTGAAATTGTTTGCTTAGATAGGGACATAATGAACAAATATGGACATGAAGAAACTATCTTTAAGAAAATAGTGCTAGGCCGGGCGCGGTGGCTCACGCCTGTAATCCCAGCACTTTGGGAGGCCGAGGCGGGCGAATCACAAGGTCAGGAGATCGAGACCACGGTGAAACCCTGTCTCTACTAAAAATACAAAAAATGAGCCGGGCGAGGTGGCGGGCGCCTGTAGTCCCAGCTACTCGGGAGGCTGGGGCAGGAGAATGGCGTGAACCCAGGAGGCGGAGCTTGCAGTAAGCCAGGATCGCGCCACTGCACTCCAGCTTGGGCGACAGAGCAAGACTCCGTCTCAACAAAAAAAAAAAAACAAACAAAAAAAAAACAAAAAAAACCCAAACAAACAAACAAAAAGAAAATAGTGCTAACACTTAAACATTTCCTGTTTTGTATTAGGAATAGGTTAACGGAGATAAATGAGCATTATATGAGGTGTCTTTACTTGTGCAGAAGTGAAAGCCTGTCTTTTGACCTTCTGTTGTTTTGGCTCTGAGTTCGGCACTGCATAAGAGGATTGAGGTGTTCCTTGCCATTTTCCTTGTGAACTGGGAAGCCTTGATTCTTATCCTTTATAAATTTGAGGAAATTGTCTAAAAGTGTTTATAAAACTAGGAGAGGATTTTGGTTATTAGTTCACAGAAGAGCTTTTTCTCAATGCTACTTCCCATGTAAGTTTAGTTTTTGACATACAGTTAAGAAGGGACTTTAAAATGTCTTAGCTTTAAGTGGCAAGTTAAAACATACTTTTGGTCAGACGTGGTGGCTCACACCTATAATCCCAGCACTTTGGGAGGCCGAGGCGGGTGGATCACGAGGTCAGGAGATTGAGACCATCCTGACAAACATGGTGAAACCCCGTCTCTACTAAAAATACAAAAAAAAAATTAGCCGGGCGTGGTGGCGGGCGCCTGTAGTCCCAGCTGCTCGGGAGGCTGAGGCAGGAGAATAGCATGAACCCGGGCGGTGGCGGAGCTTGCAGTGAGCAGAGATCGCGCCACTGCACTCCAGCCTGGGTGACAGAGTGAGACTCCATCTCAAAAAAAAACAAAACAAATCCTGGTTTGTATATTTCAACATTACCCTTGTAGGAACTGATCTTTAGGGGCTGGGGATGTCACTGATGATCTAGACGTGAAACCTCTGGCAGGAGACAAGGCCACAGTCACTGAAGGCCGGGGCAGTAGCTTTCCGAAGGCCCCCCTCTTTTGGAGTGGAGAATGTCAGGTGCCTGCTTTCTCGTATTTTTTAGGCTTCCTGTGTCCAGTACCGGTTAGTGGTCCGGGATGTGAACACCCTTCAGATCCTTCAGCTGTACACGTGCCTAGACCAGATCCAGCACATCGAGTGGTCAGCCGACTCACTCTTCATCTTGTGCGCCATGTACAAGCGAGGGCTGGTGCAGGTGTGTGCTGCTGCGTCGCCTAGAATGTGGACACCTTCTGAGTGCCACTTGGAAGGAGGGTTTTTTTCTGTGCCTTTCTAGTTTGGAAAAAAAAGTCAGTGCAGCTCAAAGCCAGTTTGCAGCACTTTGGGAGGCCGAGACGGGCAGATCACGAGGTCAGGAGATCGAGACCATCCTGGCTAACACAGTGAAACCCCGTCTCTACTAAAAAATACAAAAAACTAGCCGGGCGAGGTGGCGGGCGTCTGTAGTCCCAGCTACTCGGGAGGCTGAGGCAGGAGAATGGCGTGAACCCGGGAGGCGGAGCTTGCAGTGAACTGAGATCCGGCCACTGCACTCCAGCCTGGGCGACAGAGCGAGACTCTGTCTCAAAAAAAAAAAAAAAAAATTATAATGTTCTCTGAAGTTCAAGAACACTTAAACTAAGGGAACTAACGTAGTCTTAATTTCTAAGCAATATAGTTGAGAAGCAGGAGGTGTTGACAGATAGCAGTCTAGCCACTCGGACATGGTGTGTTTCAGGAAGTCCTAAGAAGTCATGTTTTCTTATGTGTCCAGAGCTTAACTAAATGAGGTCTTAGGAATGACAATGTAAATAAACTGTTTTAAAACGACAACGAAATGAAATCACCAAGCAGCGTGGCTTACTTTTACGGTGGAACCCAGTACCAGCCCTTCATCATGAAAGGTTGTAAGACACCCTGTGCGATTGGGTCTCCGCTGGTTTTAAGCCAGCAGTCTGTCGGCGAGGCCTCGCTGTCAGGTGCTGATGAGTTGGCACTTGTGTGTTTCTTTCTTCTCTCAATCCAGGTCTGGTCTTTAGAGCAGCCCGAATGGCACTGCAAAATAGACGAGGGCTCGGCCGGGCTGGTGGCCTCGTGCTGGAGCCCGGACGGGCGCCACATTCTCAACACCACGGAATTCCATGTAAGTGTCAGCCTCAAGGCACCTCACTGGCTGTGTGATCCCGTCCGTTGCTCCCAAAACAGCTGGGGAGTGTGCGAGGGGATGTTTGGAGTGTGCTAGTCTCTGCTCATCCCCAGGGGATGCATTCTAAGACCACCAGGGGATTCAGATCATACCAAACCCTGTATTTCCTATGTTTTTTCCTCTACAGCATACCTGTGGTACGTTTAATTTATAAATTAGATACAGTTAGAGATCAGCAGCAATAATCAAATAGAACAAGGGTGACAATATACTGTTTATAATTGCGTGGATGGAAGATTTGGTCTTACTGAAGATCTTAGCGACAACCTCAGCATAGGATTGTTTTTTTCTTGTTGCGTCAAGAACTTTCAGCTTCTCATTTAAAGGAAGCACTTTGCGGCTTTTCTTTGGCATATCGAGATGGCCAGCACCACTGCCCATGCTTTAGGCTGTTACTGAGTCAGATAAGGGTGTCGTGAACACAGGCACTGTCTGCTGCCCTGGGTCTGATGACCGAGGTGGCTCCTGAGTGGCTGATAGATTGCGGGGGTGGAGGGGGGCCGAGAGCGTATATAGTGGTGTGTATATTTTAGGTCAGAACATTATAAGCCATTAAGTATTATTGTCTGATCTTTTGTCCAGTTTTAAAGAAAAAATTTTTTAAAATCTTAATTTAGACTTTTTAGGATTTTGGCAGTCCCTATTCAGCGATAGAAAATGCCCTGTGATATAAGCCGGCTCGTACTTTTCCTTCAGGAGCCGGGTCTTGGGGGTGGCTTCCGGCGTCGGCAGCTGCTGATTCACCTGCTGTAGGTACCGCACACCAGCCTCCGTGCGGAGGGGAATGTTGACATCCGAGAGTAAATCAGAGGGATCTGGGATAGGAAACTGCATTTAAGTCAAAATTAGGCATATGTCAAGTGTTTAGATACCAGGTCTTTGGTGCCTGCAGTGTCTTTTTAAGATACAAAAAAATGCACGAATCTCTTTAATAATGTGCTTTTCTGATGGAGTTAGATCCCAGTGTTTGGGCCCAAGTCCACTGAGTGCTCATAGCCGTCTGGGCTGCTGGCTGCACCTCGGCAACCCTCCGTCCCGCTGCGCCGCGCACACCGCGCGGAAACCCACCGTCCCAATGCGCTGTGCACACCACGTAGCTGATGGCACTTGGGAGGACTTCTCCCAGCGTGAGGCTGCAGACGCCCTGTAGGGTTTCATTCGACTTTTTTCAAGCTGGCATCGGCTGGGATAAAGTTTTATCTGGCCATGAGGGGTTGCTGAATCAACTGCTTCAGATGGCTGGATGGGTTTACATCTTTTTCAGTTTAAATTTTAAAAAACATTCTAAATCTGATGTCTGTTATTATGGGCTGCCAGAGAATAAGACAGGAACCAAAGGCCCACCAGCGTCTCCGCACTATGTATTGACATTGGAAGACACTTTCAGCCCGAGTGTTTCAGAGGATGATTTGAGCTTTTCATGCAGCTGAGTCTAACAGTCTTCAGGCCTGTAATGCTTTGGGCCCAAATCTGTCCTCCAGAAGGCTCACGGCATGGGGTCAGCCTTGCTGTATTCTCTCATTAAATGGCCCAGGAGGAAAACTACCATCTATGGAGTTTAGAAACCTTAAACGATGTATGAAAACCTGGTTTTGTTGAGCCTCCCATGTCACACACACCAATATTGAAAACACCTTTGCTACAGGCAAACTGGTTTTTCATAGAGTACATTTAGATGACATTGTTCCACCTAAGACTAAGGTCATGACCACATTGCTGGTGGCCTTAGAGGAAACGTTAAGACCAGGTGGTGGACGAGGACTGGTAACCTCATGGCACGGGGCATCTTGACCAAGATATCAAAATGTGTCTCCAACTTTGCATGCAAACTTAAATGACTGCAAGTGAGGAAACAAAACCGGAATTCCAGACGTGTCTGCTGGCCAGGAAGTGAGCCTGCAGGCACCATCCATCAGTCTCATTCACAAGAGCGAGGACCAGGCCCGTTCTCTAGGGCTTAGTGGGGCCACTGGGTCCCCTTCTGAAGGCACCATCCCATGTCCAGGCCTTAGCGGGGCCTCTGGGTCCCCTTCCGCAGGCACGACCCCATCTCCAGGGCTTAGCGGGGGCCACTGGGTCCCCTTCCGAAGGCACCACCCCATGTCCGGGGCTTAGTGGGGCCACTGGGTCCCCTTCCGAAGGCACCGCCCCCTGTCCGGGGCTTAGCGGGGCCACTGGGTACCCTTCCGAAGGCACCACCCCACATGAGGGTGTTGTGGAGCATGAGAGACGTCCCTGCCTCTTGCACTTTAACGTGAAAAGGCAAGCTTGCGCCCTTTAGACAAGGTTCAGTGAGTCATCAAAAGCAGCTCACCCCTAGGCCTGCAGTGGAACACCGCCATGCTTTCAGAGCCCTGCACTCCCTCGTAGCAATGCCCTCCCCACCCGAGGGCACCTTTGTCCTGCATCTTGCGTGAGTCACATCCTCACTGTTCTTGAGTCTCACTGTATAGCTGTGTCTAAACACCACATTGCTTGGTGTGCAGTGTAAAGTTGATTTATAGGGGCTCGTACTTTGCAGTCTCTGCTGTTGCTTGTTCACGTCACTGTTTTTAGACTCCTCTGTGTTGACAGGCATCGCTGGGCCTTCCCTTCCTTGTGAGGAACGCCATTCAGTCCTTCCCTGCTGGACGTGTGTGTCTCCACGGACTGTGTGGCTGTGAATGTATTGTCCACGTCTCCTGGGCACATATGCAGAGAGCCTCTCTAGGAGAGCCTTGCTTGGCCGTAGCAGATGGAGAGGTTTCATTTGCCAAGGCTTTTGTGGCAGGATTACGATGATTCCATCCAGGCGACTAAATGATGCTGCAGTTTGGATTTAGTTTGCATTTCCCTAATTATTGGTGAGGTTGAGTGCTTTCCTATCTTGTTTCATTACACACATGCTCACACACATGCTCACGCGCTCACACATGTGTTCACACATGCGCTCACTCACGTGTGCTCACACACGCACTCACACATGCGTTCACACACACGCTCACTCTCACACATGCGCTCACACACACGTGGTCACTCACATGCGCTCACACGTGCTCACTCACGCTCACACGCGCTCACTCACACGTGTGCTGACACACTCACATGTGCTCATGATCACACATGCACTCACACACACCCTCACGCGCTTACTCTCACACGTGCGCTCACACACACGCACTCACACATGCGCTCACACGCACGCTCACACGTGCTAACTCTCACACGTGTGCTCACACACTCACATGCGCTCACACATGCGCTCACACACACACACATGCTCCATTTAAATGAAGCAGGTTCACATGGAGTTTATGGTGGGGTACGGTGTGGGGTCTGAATCCATTTCTACCTTTTCCCAGCAGCATTTTTTTTTTTTTGAGACAGAGTTTCATTCTTGTACCCCAGGCTGGAGTTCAGTGGTGCGATCCAGGCTCACTGCAACCTCCGCCTCCCAGGTTCAAGCAATTTTCCTGTCTCAGCCTCCCAAGTAGCTGGGATTACAGGTGTGTGCTACCACGCCCGGCTAATTTTATATTTTTAGTAGAGATGGGGTTTCTCATGTTGGTCAGGCTGGTCTCAAACTCTCGACCTCAGTTGATCTGCCCACCTTGGCCTCCCAAGGTGCTGGGATTACAGGGGTGAGCCACCGCGCCTGGCTCCCAGCAGCATTTATTTAGAAGACTATCTTCACCAGCTATAGCAGAAACTCAATTCCGTTATACCTGCAGGATCGTTTCTGGTTTTCCATTCCGGTCCACTGTTGGTCCATATATGTGCCAACGCCACACTGTCTACATTATTGAGGTTCTGTAGTATGTTTGAATATCTGCTAGGACTGATTTCTCTTCATTGCTCTTGTACTCTGTCAGGTTTAAAAAAAAATTTTTTTTTTGGTAGAGTTGGGGTCTCCCTTTGTTTCCCAGGCTGGTCTTGAACTCCTAAACTCAAGCAATCCTTCCTTTCCAGCCTCCTGTATAGCTGGGATTACAGGTGCACAACAGTACACCCAGCTCTGCCAGATTTTTTTTTTTTTTTTTTAATTGTTTTTTTTTTTTTTTTTTTTGAGACGGAGTCTTGCTCTGTGCCCCAGGCTGGAGTGCAGTGGCTACCAGATTTTTAAATGTATTTTTGAGACTTTGTTGTTAGCTGCATACAAACTTTTAACTGTTTGTAAACAGATTTCCTAGTGAAGCAGTTTTCATGCTTTCACGGTGGCCCAAGCCTTTTGTTGTAAAGTATTCCTCTTTCTGTCTCATGGTTCTTTTTGTTTCAGAGTCTGATTTTTCCGGTACGAATGCGGCAGTGCCACCTTTCTCTTGGTTAGGATTTTCATGAAATGTCTTTTTCTATCCTATTACCTTCTACATTTCTACATCCTTAAACTTGAGTGTGTTGTAAATAGCCTATAGTTAGCTTTAAAAATACATCCAGACTGAAAACTTTTTCTTATATCTGAATAAAGGCAATTAAAACAATTTATAAGCAATAACATTCACCCACTTTAAGAGGATAGTTGAGTGAGTCACTTTGCACATTGTTGCCACCATGATCAGGACCGAGGCTGTTCACTCCATGGTGCAGGGCTGCTGGTGCCCCTTGTGCTCAGTCCGTCTCCCACCTGTGCCCGGCAGTGGGTACCTGCTGCGGGGCGAGCAGCACTGCCTCCTTGGAATCCCATCTGCACAGAGCCGTGGTGCGTGGACCTGTGCGTCTGCTTCCTTTCCCCTGGCGCCTGGCTGGTTTTCAGTGTGCTGGGTCGTGGCGTGGATCGGTGGCACGTTCCTCCATCTTGAGAGTGCTGGGTTGTGGCATGGATCAGTGGCCCGTTCCTCCCATCTTGAGTGTGCTGGGTCGTGGCCTGGATCCGTGGCCCGTTCCTCTCACCCCGAGCATGCTGAGTTGTGGCCTGGATCCGTGGCCCGTTCCTCTCACCCCGAGCATGCTGAGTTGTGGTGTGGATCCGTGGCCCGTTCCTCTCACCCCGAGCATGCTGAGTTGTGGTGTGGATCCGTGGCCCGTTCCCTCCATCTTCAGCACACTGGGCCGTAGCATGGATCAGCAGCCCATTCCTTCCCTCCTGAGCGCACTGGGTCGTGGTGTGGATCCCTGGTTCTCTCTTCCTGCTGCTGGGCGCTGTGGAGCCCATCCCATGAGTCTCTGCTGGCTTCTCCAGTGCTCAGGGGAAGGTAACAGCGCTGATGAAGGTGTATATTTAACCACCTTTTTTTCTTACTGCGTTTTTTAAAGTTGCAAACAGTTATCTTTGAAAAGTTTTTTGTTGGTTTTTGTGGGAGATGAAGGTAAAAATGAGGCTTAAAGTGCTCCGTGCGTTTCCTAAGATGTGCCTGAGTGGGCAGCCTTGGCCAGGCGCACCCCACAGGGATGCAGGGCCATGGGTGGGAGATGTGCTTTTCTCCTGTGACTCTGCAGTGGGCTCTGGAGGTGGGTCTCTGCCCTGGATGGCACAAGGACGCTCCTGATGCCCAGAGGCTCGGGCGCTCCACCCCACCCTGTGGGTCTCTGCCCTGGGTGGCACAAGGACGCTCCTGATGCCCAGAGGCTCGGGCGCTCCACCCTGCCCTGCTGATGCTGAGCGGCTTGGGCAGGGTTTCAGCCTCAGACACGCTAGTGGGAAGTAGCACACTTCCTCGCTCAGGCCCCAGCACCCTCCTTGGCCTCAGCTTGCGGAGCTGTTAGAAGAGCAAGTGCTCCGTCCAGCTGGAGTTCCGAGGCGCCGGTCCCCAGAAGGGCCAGTGTGTTTCGGGTTCAGCATCAGCACTGGAGCCCTGCCGTGCTGCCACGGTGACCCCTGGAGCTTGTGGATCCACTACCTGTGTGTTCAGGACTTTTCTCCTGAACGCCGTGTATGTTGTTTGGAGACACAGTTACAGACATCGGATTTTCTTTTCTCTTGTAAGAAGAGATGATGCGTGGACACTTAAATTAATTCATTTGTTAATATCCTATACTGAAAACCTGGCAGCGTTTGGAGGAGTGACATTGTGGACACGCGATGCTACATGCTGCGTGTGGCTCCAGTTACTGCTGGAGGCGGTCCCCACCCCAGGCCTCATCCTCACCGAGGGCCCCTGCCTGACACACACAGACCTGGCAGTCAGCACCACATCCCGCACGGAGCCGCGCAGCCCTGTGTCCCCGCACACGGAGCTGGCGGTCAGCACCCCACCCCGCATGGAGCCGCGCAGCCCTGTGTCCCGCCCCCCGCACACGGAGCTGGCAGTCAGCACCCCACCCCGCATGGAGCCGCGCAGCCCTGTGTCCCGCCCCCCACACACGGAGCTGGCAGTCAGCACCCCACCCCGCACGGAGCTGCGCAGCCGTGTGTCCCTGCACCTTGTGTCCCCACACCTTGTGTCTCCACACCTGGGCCACATTTCAGTTAACTACCAGATTCATCAGTGGGCCGGGTATGTGGGAAGCATGATGATTCCCTGGTGGGCTCCACAGCGTCTCAGTGGGAAATGCAGGTGGAGGGACGTGGCAGCCCTGTAAGTCCCGCGGCGCTGCCACGGGGAGGGCCGGACCACCTACTGCGGTGCCTCTCCCCCAGCAGGCACGGCCTCATTGGCCTGGTTAGGAAATCATCTTTTGGCCTCACCGTGCCAGTCTAGTCGGCTCTCAGCTCCCTGAGTCAGGGAAAGGGGTGGAAAGGTGGACAGTCCAGCAGCGCATGTTCTAGAACCCTCTGCAGATGCAGCCGGGCCAGCGAGCACGTGCAGGAGGTGGGCGGCCACCTTCTTGGGTGTTGAGTGACTGCTCCTGCCTCAGGGCTGCAGATGCAGGCTCACAGCCCCCTGGTGAGCCCCGGGGCAGCAGCATCCAATTTCCACATCCTCTGTCTTCCCATAAAGGAGACCTAACGTGGTAGTTTCTAGATAAGATTTTTCTCTAAGTAACTCAGGGTTATTTTAACCTGCAACCTGTGGTCACTTTGAAAAAGCTAATGAAAATGCACTTCGATTTAACTTTGTGTCACTCAATATTGGTATAAAACAACAACAACAGAAAACCAAGAGCACTAAATTTACCTTAACCACAGTAAAATATGCATTTGAATATTCCGGTAGCAGGGTAGGAATCCCCCAGGTCCTGACAGATCCACTCCAGCAGTCAGGCCTGTACTTGGGGATGCTTGGGCGGGTTGAGGATTGAGACAGTCTCTAATGATGCTAAAGAAGTGTTTCCTTTCTCTTTCCCTTTTCCCCCAACAGCTGCGGATAACCGTCTGGTCCTTGTGCACAAAATCCGTATCTTACATCAAATACCCAAAAGCTTGTCTGCAGGGTGAGTCGATCGGAGCTACGCAAAAGCCATTTCTTTGCAGCTGTTTGACTTTTTGTCACGGGAAGTTTCAAGTAGGTAGAATTAGCTTCAACAGCATATCAACGCATAGCCCGTCTGTTTGTCTCTACCCACCCCGCCGACAGCATATCAACGCATAGCCCGTCTGTTTGTCTCTCTACCCACCCCACCGACAGCATATCAACGCATAGCCTGTCTGTTTCTCTCTACCCACCCCACCGACAGCATATCAACACATAGCCCATCTGTTTCTCTCTACCCACCCTACCGACAGCACATCAACGCATAGCCCGTCTGTTTGTCTCTCTGCCCACCCCCCCGACAGCATATCAACGCATAGGCTGTCTGTTTGTCTCTACCCACCCCACCGACAGCATATCAACGCATAGCCCGTCTGTTTGTCTCTCTACCCACCACACCGACAGCATATCAACGCATAGCCCGTCTGTTTGTCTCTATACCCACCCCACCGACAGCATATCAATGCATAGCCCGTCTGCTTCTCCCTATATCCACCCACCCCTTGGGCTCTTTTGAAGTAGGTCTTAGGTCTCCTCATGCTTCATCTGTAAATATTTCCATGTGTGTCTCAGAAAGGCAAGAGTCCCCTTTTAAAACATGACCACAGTGACTCAAGAGAATGTGGCTTAAGACGTGGAAGAACAGTGGCGTTGATGCCGGTCTCCTTGACCTTGGTGGCAGAGCTGGGCGTTCAGACCCCTTCCAGCCGATGCCTGTCGAGAGGCCCACCTCAGACATTCAGTTCTGAGCTTTCTCTCTCCTATGGACTAAATATGATCTCTGCGAAGGCAGGAGGTCTTGCTGTCATCTCTGGGCATCCCGGAGGGATATGTGACCAGTGTCCCTTCCTTGTGGAAGTCTGTGAGCCATCTGGAAGAAAGGGGGCCGGCTCAGGGTGGCCCACCACCAGCACGTCTAACTGGACAGTGCAGAGCTAGTGGGAGGCGCCACTCCTGAGTCCTGAACAACACGCAGTGTCTTTCACGGGATGAAACGCTACATGGTTGAAATGATGCTTTCATTCTTCTCTGTTGCTGCCAGCGGTTTGGAAATTGCATTTGAATGAAATGCAATCACACTCTTGTTTTTCGTTTTTATAGTTGGAATATTAGCGTCCCTCCAGATGAGACACACATTTCTTGAGTGGACACCATATTAGCACCCCTTCAGATGAGACACACACATTTCTTGAGTGGACACCACGGTTTTGTCATTTGAGGTATTCTCTTCACTCATGAATGATGAATTCTGGCCCGGGCTTTTTAAGCTAATACAGAACTGGCAAATAGAGTCTAACATTTTCAACTAGTTTCTTCCACATTTTCGTCTTATGATTATTTTTTTGAGACAGGGTCTTGCTCTGTCACCCAGGGTGGAGTGCAGTGACGCAATCACAGCTCAGTGCCGCCTTGACCTCCTGGGCTTAAGTGATCCTCTCACCTCAGCCTCCTGAGTAGCTGGGACTACAGGCACACACCACCACACCCGGCTGATATTTTGTAGAGACGGGGTTTCGCCAAGTTGTCCAGGCTCCTTTCAAACTCCTGGGTTCAAGCGATCCACCTGCTTCAGCCTCCCAAAGTGCTGGGATTATAGGCGTGAGCCACCACGCCTGGCCACACATTTTCATCTTTAGTTTACTTCTTCCAAATAATTAAATTCAAAGGTAAGATAAACATGGCAGGAAACAGCCACCTTTTGCCTAGCTGGAGGTACCCCTGGGTGTCCCGCAGCTTAGCCATGGGGGAATTCGAAGGCCTTGTGTCTCTCAGTCACATTTGTGATTAATCAGAGGTCACATCACTTGGTATTTTTCACAGAGCCTTGCAAACCAGTTCCTGTGTGTGTGCAACGCTCCCCCAGCACGCACTGTGTTGTGAGGGGTGAAGCCACAGTGCCTTGGGGTTTCTTCTCTGCGCTAGAATGTTCTCGCCTGTCTGAGGAGCAGTGCTCGGTGTTGTGCCACTTCCCTTCTTTTCACTTCTGCTTTCTCTTCCTCCTCCTTCCTTCTGAATTACTACTGTGGTTTCTCTTGCTTGATTTTGTGGCCGCTTGATTTCAATGCATTTTCCTCTTCCCGCAGGAATCGCCTTCACGAGGGACGGCCGCTACATGGCGCTGGCAGAACGGCGCGACTGCAAGGATTACGTGAGCATCTTCGTCTGCAGTGATTGGCAGCTCCTGCGGGTAAGGCATCCCCCAGACTGGAGTGAAGTTGTCCTGGTTGACTGTGGAGGGACTGAGTGAAGTAGATCCTTTTCCAGATTCCAGGGGATCTTTGGTAGGATATGGAGCAAGGTGATGTTGTATTAACAAAGGGCAGGTACACTGTGAATCGCTGCCAGCGGCACCCGGTTGTGTGTTCAGGAGACTTGGTGAAAAGGACACATGCCCGGGTGTTTTTAAAGTGAAGATGCCGTCACATTTGAGCCCTTTTCCTTGTCCTATGTGATGGTGTTTGCGCATGTGTGTGCCACATCGGGAGGGGGGAGGACATGGAAGTTCACCTTGGCTGAGGGCCTGCGTTAGGCAGGGCGCTCTGCCAGGTGCCCAGGTGCCCCCACAGCAGACATGTGAACACGATTCCAGCACAATCCATCGTTAAGGTACAGCAACCTCTGGAATGCTGTCAGAGCACAGAACCCAGGACCCAGGCAGTGCTCTGGAAGGGACTTGTCTGAGCTGGGTCTAAAGGAGTGAGCCTGGCCAGGCAAGGAAAGGTGAGCGGGGAGAGTGCACGTGAGTGCAGGTGCGGGGAGACCAAGCCACCCTCGTGGCCTGGCCAGGCACTGATGCTGGCACCTGTGGGGGGTGCAGCCCTAGCAGCAGCTCCACAGGGATTTCCTGCATTTCCAGGATAGAGCTGTTGAGATTTTGTTCATTTCTATATAAGAAAATTAAGTGCATTAAGAACATAAGTTATAAATGCAATTATTTATTTACGAAAATATTTTCCAAATTTAATGTTGCCCCCACTTCCTTTGGAAGCATTTTGATACGGACACCCAGGATCTCACAGGGATCGAGTGGGCCCCAAACGGCTGTGTGCTGGCAGTGTGGGACTCCTGCTTGGAGGTATGAAGATGGCCAGGTGACGTGTTTGCTTTTGAGAGCTTTTCCCAGAATTTCATGCTTTCTGACTGCTGCAATATAGTTAGCTTTATCTTATTTCAGATAACGAGTTGAGCTTTGTTTTAAAAGACAGGGTTTTGCTCTGTCACCCAGGCTGGAGTGCAGTGGTGTGATCACAGCCCACTGCAGCCTTGACCTCCTGGGCTCAAGTGATCCTCCTACCTCAGCCTCCCCAGTAGCTGGGACCACAAGCGTGCACCACCATGCCCGGCTAATTTTTGTATTCTTTGTAGAGATGGGGTTTCACCATGTTGCCCAGACTGCTCTTGAACTTCTGTGTTCAAGTGATCTGCCAGCATCAGCCTCCTGAAGTGCTGGGATTACAGGCGTGAGCCACGGTGCCCGGCCGAGTTGAACTTTTATCAGGGAGCCATTAGGTTGACCTCCCAATTTCCCCTTTTTCTCATGCTCTCACTGCCTCTCCAGTGACTGTCTCAGTTCTAGCTGGCAGTTCCAGCTTTTCCGCGGCCATGCGGACAGTCCTGCCAGCTTTGTGCTGTCTGCACCAGTGTCGCTCTGCAGCACCCACCTCTGTGGCGTGTTCCCGGCGAATGGGACATATTCATCGTTAACGGAAATGTCTCGTCTGCAGTACAAGATTCTGCTGTACTCACTGGACGGCCGGTTGTTGTCCGCGTACAGCGCTTACGAGTGGTCCCTGGGCATCAAGTCTGTGGCCTGGAGCCCCAGCAGTCAGTTCCTGGCGGTTGGGAGCTACGATGGAAAGGTGGGAACCAGTGCAGGGCACTCAGGAAGTCCGACTGCCCAGCCGGCCGGGCCCTGCCTCACCTGTGCGTGGCTTCTTTCCTCAGGTGCGCATCCTTAATCACGTGACTTGGAAAATGATCACGGAGTTTGGGCATCCTGCAACCATTAATAATCCCAAGATAGTAAGTCTGGAACACGTGTTTCTGCCGGAGCAGGCTGCTGGGGAGGGCGGTGGGAAACTGCTCCTTCGCTTTTGCTTTCTTGATTGTGGTTTATTATTTAAACCGGGCACTTCCATCACCGTAAACTTGCTCCTGTGACATTTCACATGTCTGGCCCTGCCCTGGCCTTTGTTCTTCCTCCTCCACGCTGTCCAGAGGCTCTGAAGTGGGCCTTGCCCTGGCCTGTCCTCTGCCACTGCCACCCCAGCCCAGGTGTCTCCTTCGTGGTCTGTCTACACGCAGATCCCTGTGCTGTACAGAGTGGTCGGGGTCTCCTGCCCCCAAACACTGAGCATCTGCTGTCGTGCCAGGCACTGTGCTCTGGGCCGCAGCCAGAGGAGAACAGACAGACACCTGCACCTGCAGAGTGCGGCTGGAGAGACAGGGAAGGGGCTGGAGAGCTGGGTGTCTCCATGGGGTGGCAGGGAGTGGCCACCAGCGAGGGATCAGGCACAGATGCTGAACCAATGTTCAGGGGTTCGGGGAGGGAGCGTTCCAGGCCAAGGGAATAGGAAGTGCAAGGGCCCCGAGGAGTGGGCCACTCATCCATGTGTGCAGTGGGCACTTGCCGCGCCTGTGTGCGGTAGGCACTGCCCTGGAAGACAGTTGGGGGCCAGAGACAAATGCTGCCCTCCTGGTGTTGACCTGCAACCGGCAGAGCTGAGTGAAAGGCGGCTTGGATTCGATGAAGAGGCCAGTGAGTGGCTGGGGCTGGGCGTTCCAGATCAACCACAGACGGGGATGCATCCCAGAAGGTGTTTAAATGCAGACCAGGAGGAGGAGCTGAGGAGCCGCGCAGTGTCTGGGCAGAAAGGGCCACTGCCGGGGACGCATCCCAGAGGGTGTTTAAGTGCAGACCAGGAGGAGGAGCTGAGGAGCCGCGTGGTGTCTGGGCAGAAAGGGTGTTTCAGGCAGGGGGCCTCCTGACGTGGCCAGTGGTTTGTGTGGCTGGAGGCCAGGGCATCTGGACAGATGAGCCAGAGCAGAGCTGGCCACACAGGTCCTGAAGGTTTGCCTGCGATTCTGGCATTCTCCAAATCCCTTCGCCACACAGCAGCAGAGCGCGCCAAGCTTTAAAGGCACGAACCAGGCCAGGTGACTCCCTTACCTGGGGCTCTTCAGGGGCGCGGGGCTGCCCGCCTTCCACTGAGCCTGGGCCGCTGTCCTTTGCTTGGCAGGCTCTGGGGCACAGATGCCCCCACCTCAGGTCTGTGTCTGCTGCTCCTGGGGCCTCCGCTGTCTTGGCGCAAGTGTTCTGTGTATCCCCTTATCACGGGGAGAAGGCCAAGCCCGTTCCCTTGCTGGATGATGGTGGCTGCAGTGGCCTCCCATCTATAATCACAGGGCACATATTTGCTGCCTGTGTCTCATAAGGGTGGGCTCCCCAGCAGGACATGAGCGAGGGTGGCTGGGTGATCTCAGCTCTCGGGACTGCGGGATTCGTGTTTCCGTCTCTTTCTCCCAGTGGCAGCAGGACCAGGTGTCATGGCAGGTGCACGCCTGTTGACCATGTGCCGTCACAAGCATTTGCCACATCTATCCTCATCTTCCGGGTCCCTGTCCTGAGCTGGGCGTGGCCACCTTGTGTCTTTCAGGTGGTGTATAAGGAGGCCGAGAAGAGCCCGCAGCTGGGGCTGGGCTGCCTCTCCTTCCCGCCCCCCGGGGCCGGGGCTGGCCCTCTCCCGAGCTCAGAGAGTAAATGTAAGTAGCACTTGTGATGACATTTGTTTTCCTTTTTAATGCAAGATTCCTCATTGTCCAGATAAACTTCGGATGTTCCTTATGTTTAAAAAAAAATTTTTTTCTTTTCCGTGCTTCCGGCCAGCGTGCCCCTCAGCCTGTTGGCTGGAGGTTGACTGAGGTCTGAATTGCGTAGTGGGCCATGAATGCGCGGCTTCTGTTACTGAATATGAGCCCTGGAGACCAGGATCTGACAGCGGGAGCTCCGAGGGGGATGTTTTTCTTTTTTTTTTTTTTTTTTTGAGACGGAGTCTCGCTGTGTCGCCCAGGCTGGAGTGCAGTGGCCGGATCTCAGCTCACTGCAAGCTCCGCCTCCCGGGTTTTTACGCCATTCTCCTGCCTCAGCCTCCCGAGTAGCTGGGACTACAGGCGCCCACCACCTCGCCCGGCTAGTTTTTTTTTTTTTTGTATTTTTTAGTAGAGACGGGGTTTCACCGTGTTAGCCAGGATGGTCTCGAACTCCTGACCTCGTGATCCGCCCGTCTCGGCCTCCCAAAGTGCTGGGATTACAGGCTTGAGCCACCGCGCCCGGCCGGATGTTTTTCAAAGAAACACTTTTCCGTGGGTGGTGCTCAGAGTGGGTCTGGAGGCCGGCGGTGCTCCTGAGCGGTGTCTCCAGCTTGAGGCCCAATTCTGATGCAGCCTCTTGACTCTGGGCATTTCCTATGTGTCTGTTTCCGCATCACTGAAATGGGCACAGAAAAAGCACTCACCCCACAGGGGCACGAGGGCATCTGAAGGTTGCAGGTAGAGGAAACGGTGCCCCGAGGGCTGATGGACCCACCCTGGGGCTCGGTGTGTGCTCAGGACGGGTGAGGACAGGTGCAGCCTGGCACGCAGGAGGCGCTCCCCAGGAGCCCAGGCGCGTCCTTGTTCCCCAGCCCCTGCCTCTGCTGTGATGATGGTTTTCCCACAGCCAGAAAGTCTAAGGGTACCAATGCTGAGGTGGAAGGGATTGTGAACTCAGATGCTGGCAGTTGACAGAAAGGTGCCGAGGAGTTGGAGCTGCTGACATTGCAGCTGGGACCTGTCCATGCTCCTCTCCAGTCAGCCCCCGGCACGTGGGGTCCACCCCCCACCTAGTCGGGCCTGGCAGGTGATGGTGCCACTCTTATCTGGGGCACTTGCGGGCAGGCCCCTCGCTGCAGCTGACAGGCTCTGCTCAGCTTTTCCTGCCCTCGGGCCGCACTTTCCTCCCCTTTGAACAGAGGAGCTGGGTTCGTGATGCCTGATGCAGGCACAGCAGCCTCTCAGCCGCGTATGTACTTCCTGAAAGGGTGATGATGGCATGTTCTTCTGTTGGTGTTCTAGATGAGATCGCCTCTGTCCCAGTCTCCTTACAGACACTGAAACCTGTTACCGACAGAGCAAACCCGAAAATCGGCATAGGAATGCTGGCATTTAGTCCTGACAGCTACTTCCTGGCGACAAGGAATGGTCAGTTGTGCTGACGCGGGTGCTGTCTCACCCCTTACTGTGTCCTGTGGCCCCAGGTGTAGAAGCAACTGGACACAGCACCTCCTTCCAAGTTTCTGCAGTAGTCGAGCTGCTGGGCCTGCTGTCCTGCAGCAGCTGCAGGCCCACACATGAGCCAGGAGGCCTCCGCCTCGCTCACTTGCTCTGCTCTGCTGAGTAGAAAGCAGGGCTGGGCACACTGCAGCCCGTCTTTTGTTAAAGGTTTCTCCATTTGTAAAGGGCTGAAAAAACAAACAACAACAACAAAAAAAAAAAACAAAGAAACCCATCTGGGCCCTTTACAGCCCGTGATGGCCATCCTGGCCCTGGCCAGGAGCCCTGCAGGGCCCAACTGAACCCAGACTGCAGGGTGGAGCCACCCCACCCCACTGGTTCTTCCCCTCCCCTCCTGTGGTGTCAACAGCAGAGCAGAGGGGCAGGGTGACACAGAGGAGTCAGGCAGGGATGACACCGGTGCCCTGTCCTTCCTTCCTCAGACAACATCCCCAATGCTGTCTGGGTCTGGGACATTCAGAAGCTGAGGCTGTTCGCGGTGCTCGAGCAGCTGTCCCCAGTGCGCACGTTTCAGTGGGACCCACAGCAGCCGCGGCTGGCCATCTGCACGGGAGGCAGCAGGCTCTACCTGTGGTCCCCAGCGGGCTGCATGTCGGTGCAGGTGCCTGGGGAAGGTGAGCACATCCCTGAGGCCACGGACGTGGCAGGCTTGCTCTGTGCAGTCTGGCGTCACACAGGCTGAGCTGTTGAAGCGCAGCTGCTGTCTCCAGCCCTCAGAGTCTGCATAAACCTCAAGGCTGGCACACAGGGGACCTGCTGCCCTCAGCTTGATGGGCTAGAAGCAGCCGCTCCCTGACTTGAGGCAGCTCTGGGGCTGCACCCTGGCTCTGCCTATGTGGGTCACTCCAGGCACTGTGCTGGCCTGCAGGACAAGGGGGTGCCCATCCCCCAGAATCTGGGCCTCTCCCGCTCTAATCCTCTGGCCACCTGTCTCTCTCTCTAGGCGACTTTGCAGTGCTTTCTTTGTGCTGGCATTTAAGCGGAGACTCGATGGCCCTCCTCAGCAAGGATCACGTCTGCCTCTGCTTCCTGGAGACGGAGGCATCGGTCAGCACAGCCTGCAGACAGCTGGGCGGCCACACGTAGCAGTGGTGCAGTAACGTGTGTGCAGAAACAGGGGCTACTCTGTGTGTTTCCAGTGTGGGAAAAAACACAGAGCTTCACCAGGAAGTTCTCCTGTGATGGTCTGGATTCAGTGATTGATTCTATTTTTCTAAAGCAAAGCATTTTTATAAATATGTATGGTATAAAACTGTAGTTATTATTATTTGAAGTAAACACTTGCTGATTCATACAACTGCTTCTCTTCTTGAAACATTTAGGTCACAGGCAGGTTTTCTAGGTTCGAGTTTCTGGTCAGTCTTAGGGAAGATGGACAGCCCTACAGTAACTGAGCCCTG
Source organism: Theropithecus gelada (assembly GCF_003255815.1). Taxonomy (NCBI): domain Eukaryota; kingdom Metazoa; phylum Chordata; class Mammalia; order Primates; family Cercopithecidae; genus Theropithecus; species Theropithecus gelada. The sequence goes on along the minus strand of NC_037668.1, from coordinate 32,346,228 downwards.
GGCCACTGAGCTCCCACCAGACACCCGGCCTGCTCTGGGTTTTCTATTTGGATGTGTTAGGACAAGGGGGGATCTCTGTGGGGCACATCCAGCCTCCCCACAGTGGGTTTGCTTTGAAGTGTGGGAAGGGAGCCTTGGCACCTGAGCGCAGCGCCACCCCCAGGTCCAGTCCCCTCAGGACGGAGCTGCAGGTCCCTGATCCACTGAGTCAGTTCCTCAGGATGTCTCACGTCTACTCTGGTTTGAGAACCAGTGCGCGTGGGTCTCCACCCTGGCTATTTGCAGAAGTGCCTAGAACCACCCAGAACCATTCCATCAGTCTCTCCAGCTGGTGCTCGGCAGGCAGCCGGGCTTGCTTGGCACCACAGGTGGGGGGCTCAGAGTTGCAAACCTAGGTTGTCGTGTACCGTCATCTCTCTCTGCAGAGAACCATACTCAGCACTGCTATGAGAGGCAGTCCTCGTGGCACAGGCAGAGCAGGCCCACAGAGCCGGCAGAAATGGGGCAGGCTTTCAAAGAGGGAAGAGACACTTTCTTGGTTGTTGCACCTACTTTAATACCAACTTCAGAAAAGGAAAAACATCCATCCACTTCTAAATGTCTTTATGAACACAGAGGCTGGAGTCCCCAGCCAGCTTCCGAGGCAGCCCTGCACATCCCGCAGGTGGCCACACTCAACCCACACCACACCGTTCGCTTAAAGCTACAAGTCTAGAGACAAAGAGCTGGCGAGCCAGCACGTGAAACTTATCAACAGCGCTTCCAGCCACATGAGCAAGCTGTGTAGATACGGGGAGGTGCGTGGGTCCCTGTGGGGAAATCCTCCAGGCACATCAAAGCCCAGGCATGTTTAGTGCGAGACTTGGACAAAGCCCCGAGTCTATGCTGGAGCTGTTGAATCAAGGCAGGCATCAGCTGCTTCATAAGGATCTGAGAGACGGAGTCTTGCTCTGTTGCCCGGGCTGGAATGCAGTCAGTGGCGCCATCTCAGCTCACTGCAACCTCCGCCTCCTGGGCTCAAGCAATCCTCCTGGTTCAGCCTCCTGAGTAGCTGGGACCACAGACGCGCCACCACACCCGGCTGTTTTTTGTATATTTGGTAGAGACGGGGTTTCACCGTGTTGCCCAGGCTGCTCTGCAACTTCTAAGCTAGAGCGATCTGCCTGCCTCAGTCTCCCAAAATGCTGGGATTACAGGCATGAGCCACTGTGCTGGCCTGACACGGTTCCTTGTTTTAAAGTGCATTATTCAAAAAGCAAACTACCCAATTCCCTTTTAAATATGAATACAATCCAAACTCAGAATCCAGAGTTGTAAAACCTGTGTGCAAAGAACTGTCAAGGTGACTTTCTCAGATTAATAAATTGTCTTAAAATGATTTTCTGTAAAGCTTTCTGAGTCTGGGAAACAGACCTGAAGTATTAACACAACTTGGGTTAATTGTGGAAAAAGTGTGACTTCAGGTCACCCATTTCCAAAAGAGCAGCGGGTCACCGAGGGGCCCACAGGTACAGACCGGTCTTAGTCAACTGGTCTGCTGGCTGATTTCAGATGAGCTGAAGTACAAATGGAACATTTTAAAATACAAAACTGGACACCAAGTGTAAACATACTTGCAACTGCAGGCACTCGAGGCACCAGGTGCCTCCGTTTTCAGCAGCCTATGCGAGCGCTGAGGGGCGTGCTGCGGGTCCCGCGTGCTGGGCCAGCAGGGGTGGGAAAAACCGCAAGAAGCCAAGTAGATACTCGAGGAAAACACCAGAACTGAAGTTACAGAGGATGAAATACCAGCAGCTCAGAGACAGCGACAGTCTTTTGGCTTTTGTCTGTAGCCTGTATTAGCAGAGTCCAATATCCAATTAAATAGATAGAATTCACTTTACTATTCTAATTGTGCTGAGATCCCTAAAGGTAAAAGACCTCCATCCTTCCAGCCGGCAGCAGGGCAGCATGAAGACTGCCAAGCCTCCCAGTCCCCCAGCCCCCACATCCCTTGGCCTTCTCGGGAGCGGGAGGAGCTCCCAGAATGCAGCCAGCTAAAAGCCTATTTTGCCCCTGGTCATGGAGTAGCCTAGTTTAGCCTCGTTGTTAATGAAGGACATGAGTCCCACGTAGGTCTCGATGAGCAGGGGACGCTCCAGGATCAGCACGCCATTCGCCTGTCCTGGCAAAGGGCTTTCTTTTTGGGCTTTTTTGACAGCTTGAATTAACAGAGCCTTGAAGCTTTCCAACTTTAAAGAGAGAAAAACATGGAGCTTTAACTGGCAGGCAAGATAAGAGCGTCTATTACTTGAAAAAATTAGCATTCTGAGACACTTAAATCCCTCCAAATGCCACCTATCTCTTCGTCCCTTCATTTGAAAGGGCTGCCTCTGCCACATCCTGGCAGTCCCTCAACTCTCGTCCCCATGGAGCTCTCTAGGTGTGTGGAAATCTCACCACCATGCTCTTCTGTAGCCAATGGCAGCCAGCACCTGCAGAACCCTTCCTGTATACAGGGGCTGAGTGGCTTTGCCCTCACCCAACCTACCAGGTCAGTAAATAGGCCGAGGCACAGAGCTGGGGAAGTGCAGGACCCCCGCCAGGCTCTGGGCTCTGCTCTAACCCCAGCCCCGAGGCCGCCTCTCTTGGTGTGCATCCGCCCTGGCCATCTGGCACGGCTGGGTCTGCTGCCGCTCTCTGAAGCCCAGTGGGGGCCCTTCTCCACCCAGATCACCATCAGGAGGTCACATAACGGAGCTAGGCTGACCAGCAGCCACTGGCCGCACAGGGCTACTTTAACATAAATTAACCAGAATTTCTGAAAACGTAGGGAATAAACTCTAAAATGAGAGTTTCCTCTCTGACTGTTCCTAGCCTCGTCTCAAGTGCCCAGCAGCTCCACGTGGCCGCCGGACAGTGCAGACCCGAGTGTCTCCGTGGCTGGGGAGGGTGTTTCTGTCACTGTGGGGGGGGTGTCCATCACTGCGGGGGGTGCGGCTATTACATGCCTGTCTTCTTACCTGGCACAGAGATGCTGTCTTCTCATCTGCGCCAGCCATCGGGTGTTCTGTGAAAGTGGCATAGGGCACATTGGTAGACCAGGGATTCCATCTGTTTATGAAGGAAGGACGACTTTGCTTGTCCCACTGAATTCGAATCCCAAAACCTTCTCGCCTGAAAAGTCAGAAGAAATAGCCAGACTTAGCATGGCAGGCTACAGTGCTCCCACGGACAATCTGACAGCCTCATCAGTTAGGAGAGTATGACAGCAAAAAGCACTTTCACATCTACAGAAAAGACCTATGACATATCACAATGGAAAATGGCTAGTGGTTTTTAATAGTAACTTTAATCTCAACAATTGCTCTAAATACTGTACTTATAAATATGACAAATTAAATATATTTTGGTTATTAAATGTATCATTTTAGTAATCTTTACATGATTAAAAACTAATAAACAGGAATACTGGCTGGGCACACTGGCTGATGTCTATAATCCCAGCACTTTGGGAGGCCAAGATGGCAGATCTCTTGAGCCCAGGAGTTTGAGACCAGCCGGGGCAACCTAGCAAAACTCCATCTCTACAAAAATTACAAAAATTAGCTGGGCTTGGTGGCAGGCACCTGTAGTCCTAGCTACTTGGGAGGCTGAGGTGGGAGGATCACTTAAGCCTAGAAGGTGGAGGATACAGTGAGCCAAGACTGTACCACTGGTGCCTGGGTGACAGAGTGGGACTCTGTCTCAAAAAAAAAAAAAAAAAAAGAGGGAATAATGATAGATAGGCTATCCAAATGAGTGAAAAGCAAGTGTAACCTTCCTTTCCCTTATGTCATATTAAACGTTCCTTAAAATAAAATTTTAAATAAAATTTTAACCAACATTTAATAAAAATAACATTTTATTTTTAAATATAAATTTTTATTTATTTTTAAAATAAAAATATTAACCAAAAGCTAAAATTTTTATTTTAGCTTCCTGAATTCCCCACCCAAATCTCTCCATCAAAAATCTAAGTTCTACAGCTTAACTGACTGTAGTAATGTCTAGGTTCCTCACATTTCAGAAAATTATCCTACAGCGAAAAGATCAACTCCTTAGTTGGTCATTAAATATTTCCAAATTTGTCTAACTTTTAATGGTATCTATACATTAAAATGGGACCCTCCTTTTCTCTTTAAAAAATTAGCCAGAGCAAGACTTGATGTGTCATGCATCTGTCCCTGGCTGGAGAAAAAATGCAGAGTTTGGCCTTTACGTGAAGAACATCCAAGTTCCTTTTTATCACGTTGGGCTCTACTTCAGTGCATCTTGAACTCATGTAAATCTTTTTACTACAAGCCTAATAGCTGCCTTCTGTGCCAGATTTCCTTTTAATGCACTCAACTGCCCAGAAGTCGCTTCTTTTTAAGGAACTTCCCATTGATATTTGGAGCTGGGGCCTTTATGCTTATAGATAATAGCAGAGAAGATATGCCACTTGGGGGGCTGATTTAAAAGGGCTGAATTGTAAGGTCCACTCTGGCGCTTACGTCCAGGGATACCGGACTCTGAACAGACTTACTTGTTGAGCGATTTCGGGGGAAACTGGAATTCTCCGTAGGAAATGGTATCTACTGCGTTGAGCGCTATCCGGACCACCTGCTGGCACTGGAGACTGATGAAGTCGTATTTACAGATAAGCAGTGACTGCTCCGTGACCAGCACCAGCCGCTCCTTCTCATTGTTCCAGTGATCCACCCTGCAAGCAGAGGAAGGGCCTCAGTCCACACTGGACGCGACTGTCTCGACTTAGGCAAAGCCAGCCCGCCTGGAAAGGCAGCAGGGGCGGCGCGGGGCGCCTGAGCGTGGCACGAGCACCCCGGGAGGTCCTCGCAAGGTGCTGCGCGGCGGCTCGGGGCGACTCCCCCCAGAGAGGAGCGCGCAGCCCCGGCTTACTCGGTCAGCAGCCACACTCCCTGGATCTCGCCGTCCTCCACGGGCCGCACCACCACGCGGATCTCCTCCACGGCCTGCTCGATGCTGCCGGGCTGGGCGGGAGGGCGGGGCGGGGGCAAAGATCACAGGTCACAGGTCGCTCCCTGCGGGACCGCCCGGCGCCCGCCTCCGCCACCACCCGCCACCATCCCGCCCCGCGCCCTCGGCCCCGGCCCCGGCCCCCGCCTCACCCGGAACACGAAGTACTCCTTGACGCGGGCGCGGCGCGTGGGGTCTTGGATGCTGAGAGGCCACAGTGTCTGGCGCAGCGGCGTCCCCGTCCCCGGCCGCCCCCCGCCCGGGCCGCCGCCTGCCCCCACCTCCTCGCCGGCCGCCAGCACCGCCGTGGGGCTAGTGCTGGCAAAGTCCACCGAGTCCCGCAGCTGCAGCATCGCCGCGCCTCTTACCGACCCCAACCCTGACGCCGACGCGGCCGCCGTCGCCGCAGCCACCGCCACTGCCACAGCCCGGCCGCACCCCGGCCCCGCCCCGCCGACCCTTGCGATTGGCTCCGCCTTGCCGGCCGCGCTTCTGGCTCCGCCCCTTCCCGCGCCCGCTGACCCTCGGGATTGGTTCTCCTCCTGCCGTTTTCCGCGATTGGCTCCGCCCTGCCGCCCTTCACAATCGCTCCTGCCCCTCCCCGCGCCGGAAGCGACCGTCACGCGCAGGCTCACTTCCTGTTTACAGGACTAGAAGGGGCGGGGCCGAAGCCGGTTGCCAGGGTGTCTCGGAGCGGCCCGGAAGGAGGGGCTGGGAATCCTGGAGCCCCTTGGCCCGCGGGGAAAGCGGGTGACCCGCCCTGCAACTGGGATGCCCCCTTCGGCCTTCTGGAGCGCAGGCGGGAACTCGCACTGCACGGAGGGTCGCGGTGCCCGGGAGTTGAGGTTGGAGGATGCGGAGCGGTGGCCCCGGTGCACCGAAGGGGAGTTCGCACGCCGGGCATCGGTCTCCTGCCGGGACCCGGCGTTCGTCACACACGGCGCATTCGTGACTGATCAACAGCACAGTACACTCTGAGGCGGGAGGGTAGAAAGTGCTGGAGTGCGCGCCCAGGCCCTGGCTGCCGCAGCTCCCAGGCTGTCGCGAGCCTTCAGCGAGCCAGTGCGCACGGAAGGCTGCCCAGAGCTCCTGGTCAGCGCTCGCAGTTCGAGGTGGAACGTGTGTGTGCCCTGCGCTAGCCCCAGTTCTCGGAGGTGCCCCCAGCGCGTGTGGAGGGGGCGATGAACGGACCCGCAATCTGGAGGAGGCTGCGGGAAGGAGGCGCGGAGTCCAGGGGTCAGGGTTACCTTCGGGCAGGAGAACAGATCCCTCTGCTCGGAGGTGAGGAAGACACACGAGGCGGGGTGCACGCAGGCGAGGAGAGTGAGGTGGGGGGAGAATGAGTTCAGGGTACATCTGTTTCCTTCAGTCAAGGAGTGGGGATGGAGCGAAGTGCTGGTAAAGATGGACAGTTTAGAATCGCCGGAATGAGAAACGGACAGAGAGAGCTGATCAGGAAAGGGCATGGGGATCTCTGAGCAGCTGCGAGACCCCAGGGAAGTTTGCAGTGGCGCCTCCCACGCGGCATCTGGGGCAAGGGGAGAAACCAATGCTGGGCTGGTCTAGACGGAGGAGTTTGCTGGTTAGCAGTGGTCAAAGACCAGGGAGAAAAGGGAGGCCAGGATCCTCGAGGGAGTGTTTACCCAAGAATGGTGGAGTGCAGGGATTCTGCCCCACTTGCCAGCAGACAGGCCAGCCTGCCAGAGTTGCGTGGGCGCTGGCAGAAACACGCAATACCCCCGAGTCAGAGAGGAAAGACTACAACGGGAAATGGGCGACGCTGATGTGCCCAGACACATGTTGCACCACAGTGGGTGCGCTACAAAACGGCACCCTGGAGCTTGTGGACCAATGTGGTCTTTGTCCCAGAGGGAGGCTGTCTCCCGGGCAAGGGTGCCCACTGCAAGCACAGGCCTGAGAAATGGCCCAGAAAAGAGTGGTCAGGGCAATGTGTTCTTGGCACGCCCAGCAAGACCGGCCAGAGGGACTTACAGACGAGTGTGTCTCCCAGCTATCTCCCCAGTGGGGACCTTGAGGTCCAAGTGTCCAGTCTGGTTAGAAATGGCCGCAGATCCAACAGGCGCTGGTGAGTGGGAGAATACCCCTGAGGGAGGAAGAACAGAGGTGAGGAGGGAGCTGAGTGAATGTAGATGAGAAATACCTGGACACTGCAAGCTGTGGTCAGTGATGAGCAACTAGAACCAGAGGTTCCAGAGAGAGGGAGTGAGAAAGAGGGAGAGGAAGGGAGAAAGAGAGGGAGAGAGAATGGGGGTGAGAGTGAGGGAGAATGAGGGAGAGTTCTGAATGGACGCCAAGGATGGAGCTGTGGTCCTGGAACCAGATGCCCAGGGAGTGGGATGAAGAACCCTGGGCATGGGAGCCCAGGGCCAGTCACACTGGCTGGGGCCGAGGCTGCAGGCTGCTGGTGGGAGCTGGCAGGACAATGAGGATTATGGACCAGGTGGCTGAGCCTTCTGTGGATATGGGGAGTGACTTGGATGTCTATACATAAATTCCAGAAATGACAGGAGGGATAGATGATGGAGGGACTGTGTTTTAGACAATAAACACATTTCAGTCAGTGTGGATGAGTTTCCTGGGCTTCTGTCACAATGCACCACAATGCATCACAAACTGGTTTGTTTTAAAAACAACAGAAATGTGTTTCCTCATAGCTCTGGAGGCCAGAAGTCCAAAAATCAAGGGGTGGCCAGGGCCATGCTCCCTCTGCAGCCCTGAGGGTTGAGGCATGCCTTACTCTGCCAATGTCTTGTGTTGCCAGCCATGCTTGGCATCCTGGGCTTGCTCATGCACTGCTGCCATCCCTGCCTCCATCTTCATATGACCTTCTCCCGGTGGGTCTCTTCTGCAAGATCCCTATTGGATTAGGGACCACCCTAGTGACCTCATCTTTAGTTGATCATCAGCATCTTTGACCAAATAAGGTCACTGTGTTTGTTTGTTTTCACACTGCTATTCATGTGAAGAACTTACCTGAGGCTGGGTAATTTATAAAGAAAAGAGGTTTCATTGACTCACAGTTACACATGACTGGAAAGACCTCAGGAAACTTACAATCATGGCGGAAGGCAAAGGGGAAGCAAGGCACGTCTTACATGGCGGCGGGGGTAGCAGGATGTGCCACACTTAAACCATCAGATCTCGTGAGAATTATGACAAGAACAGCATGGGGGAATCGCTCGCCTGCTCCAATCACCTCCCCCCAGGCCCCTCCCTCGACATGTGGGGATTACAATTCGAGATGAGATTTGGGTGGGGACACAGCCAAACCATATCATATTCTACTCCTGGCCCCTCCTAAATCTCATGTCCTTTTTACATTTCAAAACCAATCATGCCTTCCCAATAGTCCCCCAAAGTCTTATTACAGCATTAAAAGTCCACAGTCCAAAGTCTCATCTGAGACAAAGTCCCTTCTGCCTATGAACCTGTAAAATCAAAAACAAGTTAGTTACTTCCAAGATACAATGGAGGTACTGGCACTGGGTAAATGATCCCATTCCAAAAGGAAGAACTTGGCCGAAACAAAGGGGCTAAAGGCCCCATGCAAGTCCAGAATCCAGTGGGGCAGTCATTAAATCTTAAAGCTCCAAAATAATTTCCTTTGACTGCATGTCTCACATCCAGGGCCACACTGATGCAAGGGGTGGGCTTCCAAGGCCTCGGGAAGCTCTGTCCGAGTGCCTGTGGCTTTTCCAGGCGCAGGGTGCAAGCTGTTGATCTACCATTCTGGGGTCTGGAGGACAGTGTCCCCCTTCTCACAGCTCCACCAGTCAGTGTCCCAGTGGGAACTCTGTGGGGGCTCCCACCCCACATTTCCCCTCTACATTGCCCTAGCAGAGGTTCTCCATGAGAGAGGGCTCTGCCCCTGCAGCAGACTTCAGCCTGGACATCCAGGCGTTTCCATACATCCTCTGAAATCTAAGCAGAGGCTCCCAAAGTTCAACTCTTGTCTTCTGCACACATACAGGCTCCGCCTGGGCTGTACCTTGACCCCTTTTGACCCTGACTGGAGCTGATTTGGCCTCCAAGGCCTCTGGGCCTGTAATGGGAGGGTCTGCTGTGATGCTGTCTGAAATGCGTTGGAGACACTTCTATAGCTCATGGCTTGAATTTCTCCCCAGAAAATGGGTTTTCTACCACATAGGATGTAAATTTTCCAAACTTTTATGTACTGCTTTGCTTTTAAACCTAAGTTCCAATTTCAGATCATCTCCTTGTGAATGCACATGACTGTACGCTTTCAGAAAAAGCCAGCTCACATCTCGAATGCTTTGCCGCTTAGAAATTTCTCCTGCCAGGTACCCTAAATCATCTGTCTCAAATTCAAAGTTCCACAGATCTCTAGGGCAGGGACAAAATGCTCCTAGTCTCTTTGCTAAAGCATAGCTTTGCTCCAGCTCCCGGTAATTTCCTCATCTTCATCTGAGACCACATCAGCCTGGACATTGTCCATATCACTATTAGCATTTTGGTCAGTACCATTCAACAAGTCTCGAGGAAGTTCCAAACTTTCCCACATCTTCCTGTCTTCTGAGCCCTCCAAACTGTTTCAACCTCTGCCCATTACCCAGTTCCAAAGTCACTTCCACATTTTCAGGTATCTTTGTATCAGTGCCCCACCCTCCTGGTACTAATTTTCTGTATTAGTCCATTTTCACACTGCTCTAAAGAACTACCTGAGACTGGGTCATTTATAAAGGAAAGAGGTTCCATTGACTCACAGTTACACCTGGCTGGGGAGACCTCAGGAAACTTACAGTCATGGTGGAAAACGAAGGGGAAGCAAGGTACGTCTTACATGGCGGCAGGGGTGGGGGACAGGAAGTGCCACACATTTAAACCATCAGATCTCCTGAGAACTCACTATCACAAGAACAGCAAGAGAGAAATATGCCCCCATGATCCAATCTCTTCCCACCAGGCCCTCGACACGTGGGGAATTACAATTTGAGATGAGATTGGGGTGGGGGCATAGAGCCAAACCATACCCGTCATATTCACAGGCACTGGGGTTAAGACGGGACTGTGCCTTTCTGGGGGACACACGTAATGATGTGTCACACATGTGCATGATGGAACATCCAGCCAGATGACTGCTCTCTCCACACACACTGGTGGTGGGGCAGGGAAGATGGTTTGTGATTGGGGTCTGGCTGTGAGGTCCTGGGAGGGGAGCCCCTGAGTTTGTCTATTTCTTGGGGCTTTGAAGAAGCTATTTCCATTTCTGTCAGCAGGTGGCAGCATCAACCATGCGAGGCCTTCCAATCAGAGGGCACGGCTTTGTGCTGGGTGTGTATTCAAGCTCTAGATGAAATCATTATTTATCTTCCTGCCCCTGGAAATCTCAGCTGGGAAGTGTGGGTTCTTATCTTAATTTCCATATGTTATGGTTTTGCATTTTACAAAATCAGTGGGTCCTGCCTTTGCCCTCATTCTCTGATGGATGTGGGAGTCAGGGGGCCACGTGCCAAAGGGCAGCCCAAGGGTGGGGTCCTCTAGGTGCCTGCACCAGCTCCCCCAGGCTGGAGGTCAGTGCGCAGCCTGGAGGCTCTTCCTGCATGCAGGGTCCTTGGCTTCCAGAGACAGCTGTGCTTTGGGGGATGCACTTTGGGCTGAGGAATGTTTCTCAGCCTCTCCCTTCTCCATGGAGCCAGGGCTGGGGCTTGGCGGGTCCCAGGGCTGCGTGCGAGGGTCCGGAGCGCTTGGGGCAATCATGAGCGCTCAGGTGGTGTCTTGCAGACACGGCCCTTACTCTTTGGCAAGTCATGACAGAAGCAGAAGCAACTTCCACAAATAAATGCCTCTCCACGCAGGGGGGGAAGGGGCCTTTCGGATGGGTTTGAGGATCAGGAGCAGGCTGCGGGGGAGTAGCAGGGGTGTCATTCTCGTGCAGTTCTCAAAGGCTGAGTCGCGTGGATGGTCATTTCCTCCATCCCTGCACCCCAGCAGGAAGACGGTTTTGCGCTGCTTCCCACCTGCCCCTCGCCGTGTGGGGCCCAGGGTCCCCAGGTGTTCTCTCCGCCGTGGATCCAGTGGGAAGGCCTGGTCTCGAGGGCTGGGCTTCCTTTGGGTGAGCGGGACCCAGGAGGAGGCTGGAGACTTCAGGTTAACTTGGGGGCCAGAAGGTCTTAAACAGAATGTTGCTGGGGACGGGGTGTCGGTTCTGGTTCTGGTCAGTGTGGCAGGCAGGGTGGGGCCCACACCACTCTGACCCTGAGAAATGCACAAAGCCTGCTGGACAGCAGAGCGCCCTACCTTCCAGGCTCGGACTAGATGGGGACGGCGCCAGGGTGACGGGGGAGTCTCTGTTCCTGTGTGTAGGTGCCGCTAAGGCGGCCAGGGCCAGGGGTCTGCAGGGCGTCGCTGCCCCAGGGCCGGGAAGGGCAGCATCCTCTGTGGAGGCCCTTCTCCTCTCTGAGTTGGGGGCTCCCCAGGGACAGGGCCTGAGGCGCCTCACTCAGGAGTTTCCTGCAGTGCTGTAACAAGTGACCGAGGACTGGGCTGGCCTGTCTCTCTCCCAGCTTCTGGCAACTCCAGCAACCCCTGGTTCCCCTTGGCTTGTGGACACATCACCTCAGTCTCTGCCCCTGGCTTCACGCTGCGCTCTCCTTGTGGCTCTGTCTGAAACCTCCCTCTGCTTTCTCTTACAAGGACACCTGTCTGAGGATTTAGAGCCTGCCTGGAAAATCCAAGACGCCCTCATCTGGAGATCCTTTACTTGATTATATCTGCAAACGCCTTTTTTCTTTCCCAGTTTAATTTATTTTTTCTTCAACTTTTGTTTTAAGTTCAGGGGTCCGTGTGCAGGATGCGCAGGCTTGTGACGCAGGTAAATGTGTGCCATGGTAGTTTGCTGCAGAGGTCAGCCGTCACCTGGTTATTAAGCCCAGCATCCATTAGCTCTTCTTCCTGATGCTCTCCCTCCTCACTGCCCCTCCACAGGCCCCAGCGAGTGCTGTTCCCCACATGCGTCCATGTGTTCTCATCATTCAGCTCCCACTCATAAGCGAGAACGTGGGGCAAACACCCTTTTTTCAAATAAGGTCACATGCACAGGAGCCAGTGGCAGGGGAGGATGTGGGCCGATGTCTTCGGAGGCACTAGGCTGTGTCCTGAGCTGCTAGCAAGGTGACAGGAGTGGGTGCGGTTCTCCATCTGAGTGTCAGCGCCTGGTCTGAAACACCTTCACATTTCCAGACCTAGCTCCATCCTGATGCTGCCCCCAGCGTTGGAGGGAGGGATGGCAGAAGCTGGGGGAGGGTGCGGGGCGGGCGTGGGCATTTGGGGGGGCCTGCATGGCACAGCCCAGGCCTGTGTGTCTGGGGTTGGAGGGTTGGAGGGTTGGAGGGAGGGACGGCGGGAGCGGGGCGTAGAGGGGGAAGCCTGCACGCTGACCCCCAGGCCTATGTGTCTGGACACCGTCTAGTCCTCAGAACAGCAGCTGTGCTTCTGGTACCATGGTTCAAACGCTGAGCAGGAACCGGAACCGGAACCGGAACCGGAGGCTGCCTCTCTGCTGTCTCCACTGTAACCCAGGAGGACACAGGCACAGAACCAGGAAGGCAGGCAGCCCGGCCACGCAGCAGTTGGGAAAGGGGGGGTTCTGACCGGGCCATCTGCTCCGGGATTCCCGTTCTCCCCCACCACACTTGGGGCCACATCACGCAGCCCACGTTAGGTATGCCACAGATTGGCCTTTTCATTTTACTTTCTCTTTTGGGGCAAATTCAGAGGCTCAGAAATGAACTTCAGGGTTGGCGACCCTAAGGCTGGCCATAAACTCAGTTACGTATTTGGTGCAGGGTTTCTGGTGCGATCCTTTGCTATCTGGAGAGCCTCCCACCCTCTCTCTCATCCCCGTCTCTGGCCATCGCCTGCACGTGCTGGATTGTGCTGGATTTTGTGGTGGTCCTCTCACACGGGGGGTGCTGGCAGAGACCGGCGCAGTGCGGGGCTGTCGTTGGTGTTGACGTGAGGACTGGTGTAGGCGCCTTGCATCTGAAGGTCAGAAAACGCCTTTAGCATCAATGACTTTGCTCTCTCTCCTGTCAGGAGAATTGTCTGTGAAAATTCAGAAACGATGCTGGATTATTTTCTTGGACTGACAGAAATGTTCGTTCAGGGAGCTTTCGGGGATGTTTTGCATTTCTCTCTGTGGGACTCTCAGCTCTGGAAGGATTAAAGTCAGGCTGCGCGGAAGGAGCATGCGGCCACCAGCCCGCGGACCGGTCACGGGGAGCAGTTTGCTTTGGAAATTAGCGCCTCGAGTTATCCACCGAGCTGGTGGTTTGATTCTTCTTTCTCCCTATGTTATTTCTCCTCCATCCAAAGATTGTTTTTATTATTTCCAGCAGAGAATGAGACGAAAACATTGAAAGGTAGTGTCTTTTAGTAATGCTTTTCAGGCAAGCTAGAGGAATTCTTTACCAGATTTAAAAATGGAAGAAATGGAAGCATATCCACCCCTCGTGTCTGTTGGGGAGAGGCTCTGAGCCAAGCCCAATTTCCACCCAGGAGTGTAACCCAGGAGTGGTGGCCTGGGTGCCCCACCAGGCCTGAGGTGTTCGAGGCCAGGTGGGATAAAGAGGGCTGAGGCCCCTGGATAAGGCGGTGGGTGGGGAGGCTGGGGCCAGGTGGGTGGGGCCCACACCCAGGCTTCCACGCCAGGTGCCGCGGCTCAGGGCCCTCTTGCAGGCTCAGGTGAGGGCATCTACATTTGGGATCTAATATAGACCTCCATTCGGCCTGCTTCCCACCCGGTGCCTTCCCAAGAACACGCAGGGTTGTAATGATCCATTGGGTCTGTACCTCCTAAGTAGAGTTAGCAAACCTAGCAGTGGAATTGGGATGTTTGGCTACGATTTCCTGAAAGAGTTTTAGGATGGAACTTGTTCTGGGAGCTGAGGCCTGAGCTGCAGCTGTAACCCAACAGGTCTCTGAAGCCATGGGAAGCCCCCACTTGGAAAGAGGACTAGAGGGAGGCCAGTGGGTCCAGCCACGGGACCAGTGGGTTCTAATACCTGTGTTCCGCACCAGGGGGCAGTGCCCCACAACAGTCTCTGCAGCTGCCCTTTCTCTCCTTCGCCTCCTTGGGGGTCAGAAAGTGCACCCCCTGCTGCAGTCCCTGCCCTTCCCAAAGTGTGATGACTCTGAAAATGTCCATTTTTCTCCATGCATACATTTAAGGCAATTGCAATGAGAAGTCCAAAGCAACTTTGAAGGGACAGGGCAAAGTGATTCCAAAATTCATTTGGAAGAATGACGGATGGGAATTACCAGTATAATTTTCAGGGGAAAGATGAGAGTAGGGGGGAGGTATTGGCTGTGCCATCGTTTAGACGTGTTCCCAATAAGCTGTCATGAGAATCAACATGGCGGGCCCTTCTGTCTCGTGCTGGGCACGCAGGGCAAGGAGGTAAAACAGTCTGGGGCTGAGCTAAGACCCAGTGGAAATACCCAGAGACAGAGTCTGTTTATGATGAGTTCAGGATGAAGAAGCTGCGTCACATCAGTGGAAGGAGCTGGGCTGGCTGATGGTACCTGAACCATTGGCTAACCAGGGAGATTCCTCCTTCACAGCGGACAGCAGAATAAATGCCGAGGGAAATACATAAATAAGTGCAACAGAAGCAACAAAAAAGAACAAACATTAGTGAACCTTCTAAGCTTAGTGCTTACTTCTAAGCAATGGAGGGAACTGCAGAGAAAAAATTACATGCATCTTAGTACATGAAATTCGAAGCTCATATAGTCTGACAACCTCAGTAACCATATTAAAACCAAAACTACAGACTGGGAAAATGTTTGCAGTAACTGTCCCACAGACTGTCACTTTATTATGAAAATGGACAAAGATCATTCTTGGAGAATATTTACTGTGCTCTGCGTAGTTTATATTTTGCTACAAAAGAAACCTTGTCTACCATGAGTTAAATCTGCATATAGAAGTATATTAAACACACATGCCAGGCTGATGCCTTTTTTCATATATCAAGTCTAGGCACCCTCTTTGGCGTTCGGCTGTATTGTGGGCAGGAAGACACACTTTGGGACTGATGCGGTCACATGTCTGAGTGACACCCATGCCCTCCAGTAACAGGCTGGGCAGAAGACCTGGGCTTAGGGTGGAGGGGGTGAGATGTAAGGGCACAGACAGCCCCGGGGGCCTGCCTGTCAGAGAAGTGAGCTCCCTTCTGTGCCTGAGAATGAGGGCTCTGTCTAGGGACAAGTGAGCAAGCACAGTGGGGGAAGACCACAGACCGCCCCAGTGGATTGCCCCCATCACCCTGAAAAAGCTAGGCATGGCCTGGGAGGGCGCAGCAGGTGTCCTGGTCACAGGGATTTCCAGCAGGAAGGACATGTCCCCTTCCTGCCTGCCTCCCGACCTGGGGCCTGCCCAGGACTCTTCCCTGCCCCCCCACCCGCCCCCACCACTCAGCGCAGTGCTTGGGACAGGGGAGTGCACATCAGCAGTGCCTGGGACAGAGGAGTGCGTGGCGGCAGTGTCTGGGACAGGGGAGTGTATAGCGGCAGGGTTCTGTGGGGCCAGCAGAGGTCATGCTTCAGGGTCCTAGAAATGCACACATGAGGTTGAGTATTTTTGTAAAATAACTTACTTTCGTATGATTTTACTTCCAGAGGGCCCCTCATTTTATACATTTCAGGCTGCTCAAAACCTGAACCCTCCCCTGCCTGGAGACCTGCTTTTGAACCCACAGGATCCATCCAAATTCTTTCCTTCTTCCTCTGATAAACTGGAGAATGTTCTCAAACAGTGAGTCATCCTCCTCCACCCCCGTCCCAGGGCTGGCTGGAATTCAGCAGAGAAGCTGGTGAACTTTTTCAAGGTGTTAATTCATTCACTCGACACACACTTGTTGACCACCTGTGTATGCCAAGCCAGCTCTCAAAGAGCAGCGATCAGATGTAAAGATGGGGGAGTCATTCCACAGCTCTCAGGGCCGGGGAGACACTCACGGGTTTGCACCTACACCCGAGGACAGGGGCCCAGCGCAGAAATGGCGCACTGGGGAGGTTGTCTTGGGTGCAGGCTCTTGGGAGACAAGGAGGAAAGCAGCCCCAAACCCAGGCTTGGGGCAGCCCCTGCAGCTGAGATCCCGGGAAGGGTGGTCAGTGGGTGTGGGTGAGGGGCAGAATCGAGAGCCCGGTAGGACAGACTAGGGCAGCGTTTGGAGCATCAGCAACAAGGCACCAGCTGGTAGTTGGGGTTTCAGCAGACAGTGAACTAACTCACCTCTTGGGGACTCCCGGCTATTTTGTGCCTGTCAATGTTTGTTGTTGTTGTTGTTGTTTATAAGTAGCAGATTAAAGGGTTAGGCGAAGGTCCCCAGAGCCAGACACCTGTGTTCAGTTCCTGCATCTGCAGTTCACAAGCTGGGTGATTTGGGGTGCTCCCCCTCCTGTGACCTCGGTCTCCCCTTCTGTAAAGCTGGGGTGACAGTGAGGCTGGCCAGACGGCCACCCACCCCCAGAGGACTGTAGCCTCCAGATGGTGTGGAGGCACAGACAGCCTGTGTGCGTTGGGGGTACTGTTGTCCCTCTTATCGGGACAGTCGGGGTGCTCCCTTCCCAAGGCCCTCCCAGCCAGGGCTCCCTCCAGTGCTCCCTATTAGAAGTTCCTCCCCCCGACCACACGAAGCCTTGGAGGGGGAAGGTTCCAAGGAAAAGGGCCTGGCCAGGCTTCAATGGCTGAGCTGATGGCCAGCGCACCTCTCTAGCAGAGACCAGCAGGGCTGGCTCTTTGTGTGGCTAATGAGGGGGCCACATCTGGCCCCCATCTGGTCCCACCCAGATTGCACCTCCCTCCACTATTCAAAAAGACTCTCCTGAGTGATAGCTCTGACCCCGGAGACTCCATCTCCAGCCCTGAGACTACCTGGTCCTGGTCCCTGGAGTCAGTCAATTTCAAACCAAAACCAGGTTTCAAAGGAGACAGGTGAATCTTGCTTCACAGAAGCCTCACCCTAGACAGTGCCTCTGTGCCCATGGGCATCCTAGAAATTAGCACCTCCTCCGGTCTGCGGCTGCTGGGATCCCACGCCCACCCACACCAGGCCACCGCCTCCTCCGGTCTGTGGCTGCTGGGACCCCACGCCCACCCACACNCACCAGGCCACCGCCTCCTCCGGTCTGTGGCTGCTGGGACCCCACGCCCACCCACACCAGGCCACTGTCCAAGAACACGCAGCACAGAAAGAGGAACGGGGATGCCCAGAAGGTGGCTGGGAACCAACAATGCAGGTCCCCGAAGCAGGGGTGTCCAGGGTGCAGGCGGGCTGCAGAGGTTGGCCACGCCCTCCTCAAGCCCTTCCCCGACCCCTGCCCTGCGGGAAGCGGGTGAGGTGTCAGGGCGAAGGTGGACGGAGCATCCACGGGCAGGACAAGCCCAGGCTGGCTTCCCCGTGGGACTTGAGAAGTGAGGGAGGCTGAGGGCTGTCTGCTGAGGTCGAGGTCTGGGGTCCGGGACCCCAGAGAGCTGCCTTTGCGGGGTGTGGCCCCCTGGCGCCTGGCCCCTCCTGGATTGGTCACTGGAGTCGGTTAGGACTTGGACTTTCCGCATGAGACGAGCAAGGAGCGCAAAGGGGCTGCGCCAGCCCCGCGGGGGTCTGGGGCGGGACTCTGGGAAGGCTGTGGGCGGGGCCGGGACCGGAGAAGGGAGGGGATAGGGGCGGGGCTGGAAGCAGGAGCCTGGGCTGGGGTGAGGGATCCGGGCAAGTCCAGGGGCCGTGCCGGGGGCGGGGTGCTGGTGGGGTTGGAGAGGGGGAGGGGAAGGGGCGGCGCCGAGGGCGCACGGGGCGGGGGAGCTGGGGGCGGGGTCGGGACTGGGGTCCGCGCTGGGGGCGGGCCGGGGGCGTGGCGGCCTTCCAGGCTCTGGGCCCGGGGCACCGTGCTCACCGCGCTGGGGCGAGTGTCTGCAGGGTGGACCCGGCGACCAGGTCTCCGCATTGCCGCTTCGGGCGCGGGCGGGAAGCCGGGCGCTCCGCACCTGCAGCGACTTTGGGCTCCGCGGATCCGGCGCGGGCACCTGTGGCTGCGTCCTATGGCGCACGTGGAGGCGGAGGCTCCGGGGAGCCGCCGGAGCCGCCTGTGAGCCGGGAGCGGAGGAGGCACCGGCGCGCACGATGTCGTTCCTTGAAGAGGCGAGCGCAGCGGGGCGCACGGTGGCCCTGGCGCTGGTGCTGCTGCTGCTCCCCGCCGTGCCCGTGGGCGCCAGCGTTCCTCCGCGGCCCCTGATCCCGCTGCAGCCCAGCATGTGAGTAGCAGGAGCTGGGAAGGCTCGGAGGGTCGTCCAGAGACCGCGGGGCTCGCGGTGGACCGAGCTCCGAGGCTTTGTCCCTGGGGCTCCAGAACAATGGGCTGTTTGCGTTAACTGGGGAGGAGGTGGCTGCGACCCAGGGCTCCTGGGTCGAGTCTGGAGCCCTTCCGTGGCAGGGCCCCTCGCCGTGTCCCCTCCTCCTCTCCCACTCTCCCCTTCTTTTGCTCGGTGATGTGGGTCCTGCAGGCTCAGGCAGATACTGTACTTGGAAAGCGGTGAGGAATCTGGGCCCCTTTCCGGGCAGGGTCTGGCCCCAGAGCCCGGCTGGGAGAAGGCAGAGAGGAAGCCGCCTGTTCGCGTTTCCCTCCAAAGCTTGTCTCCTGGGGTCTGGGGGCCTTCGCAGGGGCGAGCTGTGCCCAGACGGGGGAGCTGAATGGAGTTGGTCTGTGTGTTAAACACGTGTGCTTTGGGCTGTTGAAGAAGGAATTTAGTGCCAGAATGGGCAGGAAGAGAGGGTCAGGGAGCCAGCCGAGATGAATTTAATTTTGAAAGATGATTCCCTAACGGGCTGTTTAGCGGTCTCTCTTGAACTGCAAATCAATCCTTGTGTTGGCCTCAAAGGAAAACTGGTGCTGCAGTGGAGAAGGAGGAGGAGGAGGGGAGTCGCTGGCGCCGCCACCCAGCACTCCCTGGCCTTGCTGGGCAGGGGCGGTGGGCGAGGGCCAGGCCCAGGTGAAGGCTTCCTGTCCGACAGTCTCTCCCTCCAGGGACCACAGAGGGGCTCTCAGGCTGTTCCTGTCCAGCACTCCCCCGCAGGGCCTGGTGCTCGAGGGCCTGCCACAAACCTGGCCGTGCAGGACTGAGCTGCAACTGGCTGGGGACTGAGAGAAGCAGCTGCCACGTCAAGCTGGTGGAGGGGAGGGGGTCCAAGCTCCCAAGATCTCACCCTGGGTCTGGCTTTACTCCAAGAAGGAGGCCTTTTCAAAGCCGTGCGGTCCCTGGGTGGGGGCCTTGCCATCCGCAATGTGAACGGCCCTAGTCCTGCCTCCACATGACGACGGAATGTTCCTCTTTCCTGTGATTCCAATGCCTTTGTCTGAGGAGAGCTGCAGGCTCAGAAGGGACACCACAGTGGCCTTCGCTGCTCAGCCAGCCATCTCCTCCCAGGACCAGCCAGGGGCTTCCAGGGGCATAGGCTCCCCGGAGTCCCAGGGCTGGGCTGCTGCTCGGCGGATGGCCTGCTGCCTCTGCTCGGATGTCCCTGCTCTTGCGAAGGGCCTCTGCCACCAGTGCCCTGCGGAGACTGTCGGCGGCCTTCCTGGGCCCCTGCCGGACTCGGACTTGCTGGGGTCTCCAGGAGAGGAGTGGAGGGTCTGCTTCCTGTGTTCTGTCTGTGCACCTGGGCTCGGGAGGCCCTTCGCGAGCTTGGGGCAAAGCCGTTTGAAATGGTGGAAATGGGTTGCAGGAGAGTTGGCTGTCTTTGCTCATCCTTTCTCCAAACCTCCCCTCCTCTCCCTTCTCTATCCTTCACATCCTACGCTTCTCCTTGGGAGCCTCCCTGGCTGCAGTAAGTGGCGATGGCTATGCTGGGGGCCTGTGCCCCTGGTTTATCTTCTTGGCTCCAGGCATATCCACTGGGAGCCTCTGCTCACTCTGCTCACAGATCATCCACCAGCGAGAGTCTGAGTTCTGTGACGGTGTCAGGCATGCCTTCCACAGGCCAGTTGTCCTGTAAGCACCTGGCACGTGCCTGGACATGCAGCCAGGCCACACTGGGCCGCAGTGTGCCGAAGTTGGCCGGCTGAGTGAGTGCGGGGACCCTGAGCTGGACCCTGGAGAGGTCCCCACTGGGCTGTGGAGAGCAGGGCCTGTTCTGAGGCTCACTCTGTGGGGCAGAAAGGAGGAGGAAGCTGTGGGCTCTGGTATGGGGGTGGGGCAGGGGCGCTCTTGGCTCCCTTACCCCAGAGGAGCAGGCCAGTCCCAGAGAGTGCTCAGTCCCTACCGATCCTGTCCTCCCCACCACCCTTTCCTCCTGGGAATCTGATGAGCAGGCAGAGCCTGGCATGGGGCAGTGGCACCCCCTCTGGCTGAATTTTCCTGAACCACTGGCTGCTGAGTTGAAGCCTTACTGCCAACCTCCTGTTAATGCTAGAAGCTGGGGCCTCTGGGAGACGCTGTTGGGGGTAGTGAGGGGGGTGTGCCTCACTCGCAGACCCAGATGCTTTGCCCCATCTCTGGAGCGGACAGAGCTGATCTATGTGCTGATTCAGGTCACTCTGAAGTGAGTTTCCGCTGCGAGGAAGGATGGCTGGCCTCTCTCCTGGGGCCGCATGCAGGACGCCCTAGGCTGCTGGCTGGGCGTCTGGGAACAGGGTCTGGGAGAAGGGGGCGATTGCCCACCTGCTAAGGCGTGGACCCACAGGGCTTGGACCAGCCATGGTTGGAAGTTCCACATTTTGGAGACCCTGAGAGGCGCTGCTGGGCTGCAGAGAGCTCAGGTTCTCTCTGATGGAGTCCCCTCTGGGCAGCTGTGCTGCAAAAATGGCCAGTGCTCTGGAATCAGCTAATGATGCGATGCCTCCCCTCCAGGACAGGTCGGGCCCTGCAAGCTCAAATCCAATCTTGCAAGTAGCTCTTTGGAACCACTGGCGCCATGGGCTCCAAGGGCCCCATTTCTGAGCCTGAGGCCTGCAGGTTGTCAGCAGGTCTGCTCCCCAACCCCAGGGTGTAGAAAGCAGCTGTTCTCAGCCTCCCCTTAGGGCCCTGAGTTTCACAGCACAGTGACATGGAGGAGAAGGAGCTCTCTGTGAGCTGCTGCCTTTGGGGCTTCAAGTGACATTGTTCGTTGTCTCCTTGTCTTTGGGAAGGCACCTGAGGGTCTGAGGGGCCCCAGGGCAGGAGCTGGGCTCCCCCAACCCCAGGGCCTTGAGATTCCCCCCATGCTGGCTGCGTGGGGGCCAGGGAAGCATAAACAGAGTCTCCTCTTACCGTGGGGGTAAAAACGAGCCTTTAAAAATAAATGTGAGGACCGCAGTCCTGAGCGACCCACCCAACTCCCCCCCCGGCCCCCGCTGCCCACAGGGGTTTGTTCAGGGGCTGCATTCAGCCAGGCTGGGGAGCTGAGCCAGGCTGGCTGCCCGGTTTCTGGATCCCCCGTCCCCAATCTGGTGATGCCGTCGCTGGGCCCAGACTGTCGCTGCCCGCCCTGGAGGGACCCTGCGGCATGCCCATCTCTTGCCAGTGGAACCCCAGCTCTGCTCGGGAGCAGATGGCCCGCCAGCTGGAACGCATTCCGCCTCTGACTGCGCCAGGTCCACTTTGTAGTTTGGGAATTCCTGTTCCACCCCCCAGATGGGAGGCAGGCTCCAGCCGCAAGAACAGTGAGGCCTGGGACTCTGGTCCTGTCTAAGGTCACCAGATGTTTTATTGGGTTCTCCTCAGACCCATGTGCAGCAGTGGGCAGGTTTCTTTTTGTCCGCTCCTCTGCCTGCCCTCCCCCACCACCTTCTCCATCCTCCCAGGTGGGAAGGCCTCTGGGGCCGCGTGTGGGGTGCGGGAAGGCCTCTGGGGCCGTGTGTGGGGTGCGGGAAGGCCTCTGGGGCCGTGTGTGGGGTGGGGGAAGGCCTCTGGGGCCGCGTGTGGGGTGCGGGAAGGCTGCTGTGGCTGTGTGTGTGGTGCTGAAGTCCCCAGAGGAGACAGTCGTTCCCACACTCACCCCTCCATCCTTGAAGGCTGGCTTGATGGATGATCAATCAATCTTGTTGGGGGTCACTGCAAGAGCCACCCAGGAGCCGTTTTCAGGGACCACAGCCTGGCTGGGCAGGGCAAGGACCCTCTGGCCTTGGGGAGAGCCGTGAAGGGGAGAAGTTACTGGGGAGACATAGGGCGCACCAGGTGGGCAGGGGCCTGGAGAGTGATGGGTGTGATGTGCGGGAAGGGCTGCTGGGTGGTCGAGGGTGGGTTGGCAAGGGGTCTTGGTGAGTCCTTCAGCATTGTCATCTTGCTGGTTAGTGGCAGCTGAGATTGCTGAGGTTTGAGGAGGGCCAGGAGGGACAAGAAGGCCCTTCAGAAGGGAGCACCCAACCCCTCAGGACCCCCAGCCCCAGCCGTGTCCCCGATGTCTCCAAGCCCCAGGGGCCTGAGCTGTCATCACATCTGTTTTCCAGATGCTGAATTGAGGGCTCAGAGACGGTCAGTGATTCCTCAGGCTGCACAGCAAGCCCCAGGCCTGGGATGTCTGCTGAAAACCTAGGCTCACAGCTCTGCCCTCTCTGTGTCATCTCCATCCTGAGATGGTGACAGAGTCCCTTCACAGTGGCTGCCCTCAGCACAGGGGCCATAGCAGAGTCAGGGGCTGGACCCTGTAGCCCAGAAGCTCGGGGATCATCGGCCTACCCCACCCTGCCCCCCACTTCTGTTTTTTTATGGCAAGGAATTCAGGGCCACTTGTGCCCAGGGCTCGCCGTGGGTAAGTGCGTTGCAAGGCACAGGGGCAGCAAAAGCATTCAATGCCTGTAGCAGTTCCTGTGGGCCCACTTTTGAGGTACGAGTGACACTTTTTCCGGAATAAACAGTCCCAGCATCTGCAATAACACTGGCTCACACCTCCCGAGGGCTGTCAGGAGCCCTTTTCTGTGCGGGCTCACCTAACCCTCATGACAGCCTGGCAAGGTCAGTACTGCGAATCCTCATTTTACAGGTGACGGAACTGAGGCAGAGGTTCAGTAACCTGCATGTCTTAAAGATGGGCTGTGGGGAGCTGAGCGTCAAACCCAGGCTGCCTGGCAGTGAGACCTTGCTTCAAACCGCTAGGCCTGGGGTTACAAGCTTGAGTGTGCTCCGGCATCCCCTGGTGGGCTTGGGCAAACACACGCAATCCTTCCCTCCCCAAGGATTGCTGGGCCCCACCCCCAGCATCCTGGATTCAGTGGACCAGGGTGGCACCCAGGAGTGTGCATTTCTGCAGGTTCCCAGGAGGGGCTGCTGGTCCCGGCTGGGGGATCCCACTTTGAGAACCAGTGCGTGATGCTTTGCATCCGTAGAGCCCGACGGTCGGTGGGGTGGGTGCATTCATCACGAGTTCTGCCCTCCAAGATGCACTAGTGCTTTAAAACACCCATCTCTGATCCCAAATTTGACACTGTTACATGAAAGTGTGGCTTTTTGAGTTTCAGAGGGACACTGTATCTGTTAGTAGGACGAGGACGGGGTGGCACTGTCCCAGGAGGGGTTGGGGAGGGGTGTTCACAAGGGTCCATGCTGTGTGGAAGGTGCATGGGTGAGGAAGCACGGGGGTGCCACCGTGGAGCCAAGGCCATCCCTTGGGTGGGGGCTGGGTCCTGGAACCTGGAGAGAGGGGATGCAGCCCCTGCCCCTGGTAGGAGGGCCAAACCCCAGTGCCTTTCCCACATCTCTTGCTGGTCCTCCCGTTGACTAAACGCACCCTGCAGCCAGAGGACAAAGTGTGTAAGTGTGTATATGTGTGCCTGTGTGTGTATCTGTGAGTGTGTGTGTGAATGGGAGTTTGAGAGTGCATATGTGTGTGTGAGTGTGTGTGAGTGTGTGAGCTTCCATGTGTGACAGTACAGAAGTGTGTGTGTTCATGAGTGTGTGTGTGTGATTGTGTGTGTGTGTCATTGTATGAGTGTGTGTGTGATTGCGAATGTGTGTGTATGTGAGTGTGTGAGAGTGTGTGTGAATATATGTGATTGTGTTTGAGTGTGAATGTGTATGTGTGTGATTGTGTGTGAATGTGTATATATGTAATTGTGTGTATGTGTGTGTGGGTGTCTGTGTGTATGAGAGTGTGTGATTTTGAGTGTGAATGTGTGATTGTGAGTTTGTGTGTACCTGATTGTATGTGGGTATGATAGTGTGATTGAGTGTGTGTGAACATGTATGAGTGTATGAGCATGTTGAGTGTGTGAGCATGCATGTGAGTGTGAATGTGTGTGATTGAGTGTGCTTGTGAATGTGTGTGACTGTGTATGATTGTGTGTGTGAGTGTGTGAGAGTATGTGTGAGTGCATTGTGTGTTAGCGTGAGTGTGTTCGAGTCCGTGTAAAGTATGTGTGACTGTGTGTGGGTGTGTGAGATTGAGTATGAGTAAGGGTGTATGTGATTGTGAGTGTGTGATTCTGTGGGTATGAGTGGTTGTGAATGTGTGTGAGTGTGAGTTTGTGTGTGATTGAGAGTGAGTGTGAGAGAGAGAGTGTGTGTATGTGCAGGTGCTGGGAGGATGTGATCCACAGAGGTCAGCCTTGGGTCACAGCAGGATGGGGTGGGGCAGTGGCCCTGGGGGCTGTGAGACCATCCCCCATGGGTGCTGTAGTCTGGGGGTCAGGAATGAGGTCAGGACCCAGCCCCAGGGAGGCTGAGGAGGGACCTCCCTGGAGACTTGACCCTCTGTCCCTGATCCAACCTCTGGCCCTGCCCCCTCGCCTGTTTTCACGCTGGGATCCGTGGCTCTTGGGACACAGAGGCCAAACAGTGCTGGCGGAAGGTGGGAGAGGCCTGGCCCTTAGTCCTGTCTGTACCTCTCATTAGCTGGTGACCTTGAGCAGATCAGGGGGTCACTGTCACCTCCTCCCTGGGAGGGGAGAGATTCAATGATGTAACATCGGGAAAGGACCTGGTGCTGGGCACGGAGGAGGCCCTCCTGAGCGAGTCACCTCTTCTCCGGCTCGTGGGTAGAAACAGGGTTTTTGGAAGTCTCGCTCCCTGCCCAGGAGGGAGTTGTCTTCCTGGTGCAGGAAGAGGCAATGGCAGAGCCTTTCCACCTGCCCTGAGTTCCTGCAGCTGATTCCACCTGGCTGGAGGGTCCCCATGGCTGTGGAGGCTTCTTGGCTGCAGCTGCAGGTCTGTCTGGGAGTTGGTGGGGAGCCTGGACTCTGCTCATGGCCAGGAGGAGCTCTGCCCTGCCTCTCACCCTGCCTTGTGCCTCTGCCCTGCAGTCACCTGAGCTTGGACTCCAGGGATCAACACTGCCTTGGGTGGGCAAGCCTCAGCCCTGGGATGGGCAGTTTGGGAAACTTCGGGAGAGTGTGGGCAAAACCTCTCAGCAGGAGGTCACAGGCAGGACGTGTCCAGCGGCAGCCCCAGCCCCTCTCGGACTGGACTGGAGATCTGGAGCTGGACTCTGGTCCCAGCCTTCGTCTGCCCCTTCGTGGGTGGGCAGCTGGAGGCCAGGGTCCCTCCTCTGTGCCACAGCTGCCTGGTGGAGCCCCTGCTGTCGCAGCTGGTGAGGCCCTGCCATTTGCTGCTCTCAGCTTGGCGCCACTGTGCTGGGTCTGTGCTTTCTGGATTTGTTCAGCACAAGGGGGTGGGCTGAAGTCAGAGGGGACACAGGGCTTCCCACACAGCACGAGCCCCAGGAAAGAGGAAAAATATAGTCCTCCATCGCCAGAGCCTGCATCTGGGGGTGGCTGGCCTGGGGCCAGGGTGGCTGGACGGGGCGGGCAGTCTCTGAGTGCTGAGCCAGGGTCCGGCCCACCAGGCGGCAGCGGGTTAGAGGCTCCTGGCAAGTCCTGGGCAGAGGGCGGTACCGAGCCTGGACAATATTCCTGGTGGAGTGGGGACCTCTGATGAGGGGCTGGGGGAACCCCTGCCACCTGCTTGCCCCCAGGAGGTGGGAGGGGTTCTGGCGGGATCTGCCAGGCTTGCTGCACCTGAGGCTGGAGGGGAGACACCGGCCCACACCAGGTGTGCCTGGCCTTGGTTCTAGGTAGCAAGCCCAGAGCTGGGAGAGCAGGACAAACCTCTTCTTTCCACTGAGGCCCCCCAGACATAACCTGACTCAGTGGGACACGAGCGTTGGAGCCTTGTCCTCTCCCCTCAAATTTGCTTCTGTAGAGGGAGCCCGCCTCACCCCTCGGTCAGGGTAGGCCAGGGGTGAACCCCTGCTCGGGAGGTGCTGGCCCGTGTGGTCGTCTTTGGAGGGTCCCTCCCTCTGACCCTTCCCCCTGAAGGGTCTGAGTCCTTTCTCCACCTGCTCCGAGCCCGGTGGGGTCTGGATGGCTGGCTTAGGGCACCTGTCCCTGGCGTGTTCCCCTCCCCTGGTTTATGCGGGCTCTGGGCTGGAGAGGCCTTGGAGGGGACCTGAAGGAGCTTGGCAGGGATGGGCCTGGGGTTTTCACCTGCTCCTCTGAGAGCAAACACTCACCAGTGCGAGTAATATGATGCCGGGGAGCCACTGACTTCACAGCGAATGGGCCCGTGTACACCTCACCTTGCCGTGGGCGAATTCCCGCTCAGCTGTGTGCCCCAGCAGCATCAGGGCTTGGGACATCTCTGAAGCAAGGCGGGGAGGGCTGGGGTGGAGACGACAGATGGGCCCCGGGCTTGGTCCTGGATTCTGGACCAGGCGTGACTGTGCCTTGAGGCTACAGTTCCTGTCTGTTGAGGCAGCGTCGTTGGTGGTTGTGTCCTGAGGTCTTGGAGGACCAGGAGCCACGCTGTAGCCCATGCATGGGGATGTGGCAGTCATCTTGCCTTTTCCCCTGAGCTCCTGTGCCCTCAAGCCTGGGTCCCACGGTCGGCCTAGGGCAGTGGCACGGGCACTGTGCTGTGGAGGCCTGGCCATGGGTCTGGACCTCACTCCAGATGAGCTGGCACCCAAAGCTGGGGGTGCAGGAGGGGTGGGTGCTGCTGGCTAGGGGTGGCCGAGGCGCTGACTCTCTGTGTCTCTGTTCCAGGCCCCACGTGTGTGCTGAGCAGGAGCTGACCCTGGTGGGCCGCCGCCAGCCGTGTGTGCAGGCCTTCAGCCACACGGTGCCGGTGTGGAAGGCTGGCTGCGGGTGGCAGGCGTGGTGCGTGGGCCATGAGCGGAGGTAGGTGCAGGGGCCCCAGGGGCCATGTTGGGGGAGGGGCTCTGTTCACACAAAGGGCAGCACTGACCACCTGGGAGCTGGGCAGCTGAGGCTGGGACTCCGTCCTGGTCCCGGGGCCACGCGGACCCCTGCCTGAAGCCCTCATCTGAACCTGAGGCCTCTCCCACCCTCCGGGTGAGGCTGCCATGGGGCTACTCAGATGCTGTAGCCCTCGCCTGTTTAGCCAAGCACCTGGCCCAGGAGGACGCTGGCCACGCGGGAGGGGAGAGTGGTCTCAGCCTGCCAGGGGCCCGGCGGGAGACGGCTGCTGCTTGGCCCTAGGGTCTTGTTCCCAAACACACGTGAAACTTTTTATTGCTCAAGATTTTATTTCAACACCGAACTTGAGTGCCTGTGCACACCTCTCCCCTTTTATAGCCTCAGGCTCTGCAGAGCCAGCCCCACTGCAGAGTGGGTTGTGTGGGGAACTGGCAGCCACCCCATGTCAGGTGGAGGGTTTCCGTGTGTCTGGGGGAGGGAAGGCAGGAACGCGTTCTCAGATAAGAGTGTGGCTTGGCTTCTCAGCCTGGGACCTGCAGAGGAGCTGAGGCCCTGCTCTGTGCTGCTTTCGTGGGCGTGAGGTCCACGCGGGACACCTGCATCTGCTGTGCCCGCTCGAGGGGCCCCAGCAGCTTTCCAGTCAATGTGTGTTTGCTGTGCAATTCAGGTGTGTTTAGAGTAGAGGAGAAAAGAACCGTTAAGCAATAATGGCGGTTTTCACTCAGGGACGGTTCTGTCTTGCTACCCCGGGACAGTGGAGATGGGGAGTCAGGTTTGGTGACAGATGAACTGGGCAGGTTGAGGGACCAGAGATGCTGCTCAGCATCTGCAACATGCAGGACAAGCCCCCAGACAGATGACCCAGCCCAGTGCAGCAGGGCTGAGGCTTAGGGACCCTGAGCCCCCCAAACAAGAGATCTCAGGAGGGCTGAGGTTCAGGAACTCTGAGACCCCCAAACAAGAGATCTCAGGAGGGCTGAGGTTCATTGGCCCTGAGCAAAAAGAAGAAGAAAGCTCCTCTCATTGTTTTCCCCAAAATAGCAGCTTTCAGTCTATCCTGACTGTCATCCATGTGTGGACGTGGGCCCATCCCGTGGGTGTAACGCGTGCGTGGACGCGGGCCCGTCCCGTGGGTGTAACGCGTGCGTGGACGCGGGCCCGTCCCGTGGGTGTAACGCGTGCGTGGACGTGGGCCCGTCCCGTGGGTGTAACGCGTGCGTGGACGTGGGCCTGTCCCATGGGTGTAATGCATGCGTGGACACGGTCCTGTCCTGTGGGTGTAATGTGCGCGTGGACGTGGACCTGTCCTGTGGATGCAGGCCCGTCCCATGGATGTAATGCGTGCGCGCACGCGGGCCCGTCCCGTGGGTGTAGTGCGTGCGCGCACGCGGGCCCGTCCCGTGGGTGTAGTGCCTGTCCTGTGGACGCGGGCCCGTCCCGTGGATGTAGTGCGTGCGCGGACGCGGGCCCGTCCCGTGGGTGTAGTGCGTGCGTGGACGCGGGCCCGTCCCGTGGGTGTAGTGCGTGCGTGGACGCGGGCCCGTCCCGTGGGTGTAGTGCGTGCGTGGACGCGGGCCCGTCCCGTGGGTGTAGTGCGTGTCCTGTGGACGCGGGCCCGTCCTGTGGATGTAATGCCTGTCCTGTGGACGCGGGCCCGTCCCGTGGGTGTAATGCGTGCCTGGACGCGGGCCCGTCCCGTGGATGTAATGCGTGCGTGGACGCGGGCCCGTCCCGTGGGTGTAATGCGTGCGTGGACGCGGGCCTGTCCCATGGATGTAATGCCTGTCCTGTGGACGCGGGCCCGTCCCGTGGGTGTAATGCGTGCGTGGACGTGGGCCTGTCCTGTGGATGTAATGTGTGCGTGGATGCTGGTGGATTTACTTGTGGGAATTTGGTCTCCTCAGCCAGGTCTCCCGTCAACAGCGTGTGGTGGAAGAGCTCCGTTTCTGGAAGCAGCCAGAAGCCACCTGAGCGCAGGGCTGGAGGGTCCCGGTGGCCCGGCTGAGGAAGTCCCCCTGCCGTGGGGGTGGGATGTCCCCGTCGTGGTCTCCAGCTGGCCTCGAGGCAGGGTGGGAGCAGTGTTGCTGATGTACCAAGTTCCTCAGCCTCCTGGCAGGGCACTGGGGGCAGCCGTGGACAAAGTCCCCCTGCCTGGGGGCCTCCGGCAGGGGATCCCCTCCTGGCATCACCCAACGCAGGGTGTCCGGGCCTCTTTGCCAACGCTCCCTCCCGAAAGGTGGCTGTTCTGCCCCAAGGTCCCAGGCTTGTCACTGGGGAGGGGCCGAGGTCCACCTCCGAGGACTCTGGGCTGTTCTCACCTGGCCCCCACTCCTGGGGGAACCAGAGGCCTCTTCCCACCCTGGTGCTGGGGGATGGGCGTCTCGTGTGCTTTACTGGAACCAGCCCCAAGTGAAGTGGTGACACACAGCCCGGGCCCCTGTCCCTTTGGGATGCTCCTGGGGCTGTTCATGTGCACAGGGTGCTCCCAAATCCCACGTTTCCTCTTTGTGTCCCCTCCCAAGCCTCTGGGGGCTGAATCCAGCTGTGCAACCTTGGGGGAGTCTTCTCAGATGCCCGGTCCAAACGTCACTCCACGTGGTGAGACTTTGGGTCGAGACCGGCCTGGGGCCTGTTCCCTTCATCCCTCCCAGGAGCCAGCCCTGTCTCCCGACCTCCGGCCCCCGCCTGTCCTCTTTCAGAGCGTTGCTTCTCCTCCTCTGGCGTCAGGAGTCCCTGTCCCTAACCCTGAGCCCTTGCCCGTTTGCCCTCGAGCCCCCAGTGCTTACGACCAGATTCCCAACTCGCTGTGGAACTGGTGGGGACCCAGCATCCCAGCTGGGCTCTGGGTGGCATCATGGAGATAGGCACAGGCCACTCTTCCTGCGCCCATGGGGACAGCTCTGCCACGCTGCGGACGCCTGGGTATGTGTGACTGGGCTCAGCAAGGGCAGGGCTGCTTGTTGGCTTGGCCACCATTCCGCCGGGGCACTGAGCAGTCGAGGCCCCTGGATTCTGGGGAGATGCAGGGAAGGAGGCCCGGGCTGCCCTTAGGAGGACACAGAGGGGCGAGGGCTGGGCAGGCCTCTGGCATTGCAGCCCAGGCCGGGGGAGCTGAGGCAGGACCCCAGAGCACCGTGGCACTGAGGGGTGACTCAGGGGTTAGCTGGTGTCGTGGGAGGCTCGTGGTTTCATCACTGGCTCCACCCCTACCAGCGTGGTGACCTCAGCCTCCTTTTTCTCACCCGTGAACTGAGCTGACAGTGTCTCCTGTACCTGGGGTCGTGCCTGTCACAGCCTCGCCCTTTCTGGGCTGCCTGGCACAGACTGGGGCTCAGAAATAGGGTATGCATGTGCAGAACAGCCCCAGCAGGGCAGGGGTCAGGGGCTGGCCTGGGCTTCCTCAGGCCCTGGAGTGAGGAGCAAGCATGAGTGCTGGCAGGCAGGGCACCACGCTCGCCCCTCAGCCTCTACACACCTCCATCTGCCTCCTCACCAGCTGGCTGAGACTGCCACCAAGTCCTCCACCATCACGTGGCTGGGTGGCTGGTGACTTAGGCTGTGAGGCCACAGCTGGGCTTGGCGGCGGGCACCCTGCCCAGGCCTGAAGGGCACCACATGTGGCTCTGGATGTCCAGCTTTGCCTGCGGTGTGCCCGTGCCAGGTTGTTAGGGCCTCGTTGTCAGGGCCGTGTCCCCGAGGGCTTGGCTTCTGGCCTTCTCTTTCTGTAGCGATTCTTCTCCACTGGTAAT
This sequence comes from Theropithecus gelada, assembly GCF_003255815.1. Lineage (NCBI taxonomy): Eukaryota > Metazoa > Chordata > Mammalia > Primates > Cercopithecidae > Theropithecus > Theropithecus gelada. The sequence continues at coordinate 32,315,314 of NC_037668.1, read as the reverse complement.
TCCCAGTTGGTTGGAGCAGGGTGCAGGGTGGCTGAGAGCCGAGGGCGAGAGGCAGCAACTGCCCACCCCACAGCCTGAGGGCACCCTGGCTTGCCTGGTGCAGGGTCACCGTCCTGCCCTGGACAGACAAGGAGACGCCTCCTCTCCTGAGTTCTGGGGGGAGAGGCCAGCAGGCTGGATGAGCCCCAGTAGGGTGGGAACCTGCTGTAGCCTCAGTTTTCCCACCTGGCTCACAGCAGCGGTGAGGATCAGATGAGCCCCCTCCCCGGGCTGGCCCCGAAGTGGCTGTGTTGTGGTAGCTGCGGTCAGAAGGGCAGCGGGCATCAGCCCCTCGTCTGCCTTGTGGGCTGTGGAGCCTGCTGCCAGCCTCAGGCAGGGCCGCAGGGTGATGGGTGCTCCAGCCCGGCCCAGAGTAGGTGAGGCTGTGAGTACAGCTGAGAGAGCGCCTGGGTGTTCAGGGGCCTTGCTCTCAGCCCCCTCAGTGGGTACTTCCCCGATAAACCCAGCCGGGGGGCCCTGTGAATAAAGGGGCTCCCGCCCTCTGAGGAGCAAGGTCCCTGAGAAGGAAGGGGTGGGGGAGGGGCTCTGAGGGTGGAGCTGCCGCTCAGGTCCCTCCGGCCAGGCCCACACTCCCTGAGCCGTGGCCTCCACTGTGAGTTGGTAGCGCCAGAAGGCAGAGAAGTGGGCACCTGGGGGCTGCCTCATTACCACAACAACCCCTGCCCTGCGGGCACCAGCTCCCCAGCGTTGGAGCCCATGTGAGCTGGTGCTGGCTGCAGGGGAAGGAAGGGCTGGTCTTCACGGGGGCTGCAGGGGCAGCAAGGGTCATTCCCTTTCAGGGGGATGGAGGGGGTGGTCAGTGGCCCGGGGAAGCAGCACGTAGCCCGGCACCATTGCAGCCCGGGAGAGGGAATAAATATTTACCATGCACAGGCCCAAACACTCTCAGCTCTGCCAAATATTGTTCACTGCGGTGGTCGGTTTCTGTCCGGGCAAGTGGTTTCATGTCCTGCCAAGACGGGGTTGGCGAGGCGCTCCCAGAGCGTCTCTGCAGTGCGCGTGCATGAGCCCACGCTTCCGGGAAGCGCCGCCCGCCGGCCCCTGGCCCCGCTTGTTTGTTGGGTCAGGGTTCCCAGGGCCCACCTCTGGCCTCCCATGCAGCCGCCCCGGCAAGCTGCGGGTGTTTTGTTACCCAGAGATGGCAGCCTGGCTGCCCTGGCCGCTCCCAGAGGCTCAAGGGCCCTTGATCACCGGGCTGTTGGCTGGGCCCCTGGTCACCGCCCCTGCAGACAGCGGCAGAGATGGGGGAGGGTGGCTGGCTGTGGGGTCTGCAGGCTGCGGGGCAGGCCCGGGGCGGCTGCATCTTCTACTCCTTCGCTTTCTCTTCCTGTGTCTGTCTGTCTCGCCTCTGTCCCTCTCTGCCTCTCTCTCCATCCTCCCGCCACGCACATCCACGTGAGCAGTTGTCCTTGCAAACACAAAGGCCTCAGAGCCCTGGGACCCGTGGGCATGTGCCATGCAGAGAGCTGTGCGAGAGTCTCCTGCCACTGCTGCAGTGAGCGCCGATGAACCAGGTGGCTTCAAAGCAGCAGGGCTTTGTTCTCTCCCAGCTACAGAGGCCGGAAGTCTGAGATCAAGGTGCGGGCAGGCTGGACCCCTGTAGGGGCTCTGAGGGGGCGTCTGTCGCAGCCCCCAGCTTCTGCTGCCGGCTGTCTGGGAGTGCTTTGGCTTGTGGCCGCCACTTCTGTCTCTACCTTCCTCTTCACACAGCCATCCCCTGTGCCTGCGTCCAAATTTCCCTCTTCTTATAAGGACGCCAGTCACTGGATTAGGGCCTCCCATCCCCTGTGAATGACCTCATCTTAACTTGATTGCAGGTGAAGCAAAGACCTTATTTCCAAGAAGTAAGGTCACATCTGGGTGGGCCTGAATTTGTGTGGACATTAGTCATTGCAGAACAAGCAGCGGGAGACAGGGCGTCCGGGTGGGCAGGTGGCACAGGTGGCCGTCTGTCTTGCTGGCCCTTGCTAGAGTGAGGGTGGAGGCTGCTTGGGCAGCGGAGGGGTGAGGACCCAGGCGTCAGGGTGGCTCCCCGGGGAAGGACGGCAGGGTTGGTGGGCAGGTCCTGGGGTTGATGTGGCCCATGCTCTGAGGAAGCAGGAAAGGAGCTTCCTCGAGAGGCAGCGAACCTTCCAGAAGGCAGAGGAGTAGGCACCCGTGTGGCAGAGGCCTCGCTCTCCTGATGACCCCAGCCCTGCATGAATGAGCTCTCTGGTGGCAGCGGAGCCTGTGTGAGCTGGTGGTGGCTGCAGGGCAATGAGGGGTCGGTCCTCACAGGGGCTGTGGGGTCTGCAGGCGCACCAGTCCTCTCCAAGGGTTGTTCACTTTAGGGGCCATGGAGCGGGTGGTTGGCGACCTGTGGGGGCAGCTTGAGTTGGAAGAGTCCCAGGCAAGGAGGAATTGAGACTTAGAAGCCCCGGGCCGGGGGTGTGATGGTGGGAGGCTTGCTGGGGCTGCGTGGGCTGGGGTGCCCCCACCTCCCACCCTCCCTCTGCTCAGGGCGAGTCCCAGAGTGGCAGAGGCAGGCCCCTTGCCAAATGCTCTGCCAAGACTTCCCATGCAGGGGGCTGGTGATGCCTGCAGGAGCAGGGTGGAGACAGGGGCTGGGCAGGGGATGGCGCAGGGTGTCCTGAGGTGACCGGGCTTTGTGGGCTGCACGGTGTTGGTGGCCTGGGGCAGCCTCTGGACTTGGGGAGGGGGACGGCGTGTCCTCTGGGTAGCTGGGGTCTCTCTGGCTGTGGGCACCTTCTCCCGCTGGCCGGGTTGGGCTGCCCATTCCCTACCATTTTCTGCTCAGCCTTAGTGACAGCCCCAGTCCGTCCCGTCCGAGCAGGAGCCAGCCTGTGGACCAAGGCTGCCCTGGCCACACTGCCCCCGGGAAGCCCTCCCTGCCTGCCCGCTATGGCATCTCCTCTCTGACCTGGGCCCACACAAGTCCTCCTGCTGCTCCCCATAACCACTTCCTTCAGGGCCCCTCTGTCTCCCCAGCTCAGCTTTGTCCTCCTAGGTGTAGGGGTCGGTGGCCATGGCACCTGTGTGTGGGGCTCCTACTGGGGCCATCTGCTTCACTGGTGGACTGAGAGTATGGAGTCTGAACTGGCACCTCCCGTGTCTGGCACAGCCCACCCCGCCCCGGGCACCACGGGCCCACTTGGCTCCATCCCAGAAGCCATTCTGGCTCCAGGGCTAGGCGCTCTCTAGGCACTGAGAGCCAGGTGAGCGGTGAGATGCGCATCCCAATGCCAGCCTGGAGCCAGGACCACCGTGGGGAGGGAAGGGGCCGGGCAGAGGCAGTGGGGTAGTGTGTTCCCGGGTTGCATGCAGCACAAGGCCACTGTCGCTGGCTCCAGCACGGCCCCTGCTGCCTCCATGCTGCCCCCTCATTCAGAGGAACCTGGCTGGGCATTAGCATCAGCCACCCCACTTGAGAACCGTGGTTCCACAGCCTGTGCAGCTGGGAACCCGACTGACGCAGAGTCAGTCTCCCCAGGGGTGAGTGAGAGCCAAGTATAGCCGGTCCTGCAATGGTAAGCACTTCCCTTCTCTCTTTCTTTCTAGAACTGTCTACTACATGGGCTACAGGCAGGTGTATACCACGGAGACCCGGACCGTGCTCAGGTGCTGCCGAGGGTGGACGCAGCAGCCCGGCGAGCAGGGCTGCCTCTCGGGTGAGTGCCGCCTGCGCCTCCCTGCCCTCCCCTCCACCTCCACCGCAGATGACCCAGTAGAGTCATGAATCTGCGCCCGGCCTGGTGGGGATCGCCCTTCCACGGCAACACGAGCGACGCAGGGGCCACTCGCTCAGCAACGCCACTTGCCAAAGGCTGCAAAAGCAACCTCAGCCGAGGCTGGCAGAGCTGTGGAAAGAGAGCTGGGGCCGGGTGGGGTCAGTCCACTTTGCTGGCTCTTCCAGAGGTCGGGAGCCTGCCATTGGTAGGGTGTCTGAGGGTATCCTGGGGGCACGCATTGGTGTCTGTGGGTTCATGTACCCCTGAGCCTAGTTCGGGGTTCACCTGCCACACCACGCTCACCCCCGGCTCCCTGAGTCCCTCTCCCTGCCCCGTTTCCCTATACCATGTTCTCCCAAGGCCAATCTGGGCCGGGTGGCAGGCCTCAGCCTCCGTGGGTGCGAGGGAGCCGCTCCTTCCTCTCTCTGTATGTAACCAGCACAATTCGAGAGGCCCGTGCGGCATACAGCCTAACCCGGGCAGGTGCTGGGGTGCTGGGGCTCGGAGGTGCGGGCCCAGGACTGGAATTGGGTGGTCTGAGCTGAGTGGGCGGCTCTCAAGCCTCTGGTTTGTGAAAGGACTGGGATTCACAGCTACAGAGGTGTTTGGGAAGAGTTTCAGGCATGGGGACAGGAGTCCCGCAGGTGCAGCTGCCTGGGCAAAGGGGTCAGTGTCCCCCGCTGGGAGGGGTCGGCACAGAGGTCGTGGGACCCTGTCCCATAAAGCCGGCCTCCGCTAAAACATTGAGGTGGCATCCTGCCAGTGAGGGACAACATTGAGGCGGCATCCTGCCAGTGAGGGACAGGCTGTGCCATGGAGTGCGGCAGAGAGTCACGCACTCCCCACATTTCTATTTTTATTTTTTACTTTTTATGTTTATTTATTTATTTATTTAATTTTATTTTTTTGAGAAGGAGTCTCGCTCTGTCGCCCAGGCTGGAGTGCTGTGGCCAGATCTCAGCTCACTGCAAGCTCCGCCTCCCGGGTTCCCGCCATTCTCCTGCCTCAGCCTCCCGAGTAGCTGGGACTACAGGCGCCCGCCACCTCGCCTGGCTAGTTTTTTAATTTTTTTAGTAGAGACGGGGTTTCACCGTGTTAGCCAGGATGGTCTCGATCTCCTGACCTCGAGATCTGCCCGTCTCGGCCTCCCAAAGTGCTGGGATTACAGGCTTGAGCCACCGCGCCCGGCCTTATGTTTACTTTTTAGAGGCAGCGTCTCACTCTGTCAACCAGGCTGGAGTGCAGTGGCACCATCACAGCTCACTGTAGCCTCAAAATCCTGAGATCAAGCAATCCTCCCAGCTTAGCCTCCCAAGTAGCTGAGACTGCAGGTGAGCACCACCACGCTGAATAGTTACTGTATTTTTTGTAGAGACAGGGTCTCACCATGTCGCCCAGGCTGGTCTTGAGCTCCTACGCTCAAGCAATCTTTCCACCTCGGCCTTCCAAAGTGCTGGGATTACAGGTGTGAGCCGCCATGTCCGGCCAACACTCCCCACATCGAGGGTTAACGGGCAGCGGGCTCCCCCGGACTCCGGTGACAGGAACAGAACCCAGCTGTAGGGGTCTTTATGGCAGGTAGTTGCCTGGAGCCGCAGGGGCTCTTCTCACACAGGAAGCGTGCAGACTGCAAACCAGGGCTGAGGTTGCCCGTCCTGGCTTGAGCTCCGGCAGGAAAAGGGGAAGAGAAGGGATGATGGCCGTGTTTTTCCATTAGAGGAAGTGGATAATTCTCTCCAGGAAGGGAGGAGAGTAACAAGGAAGAAGGAGGCGACGGGGCCTCTGCTGGCAGCAGGGAGGGGGTTGCTGGCCAGGCGCCCCTTGCAGGGGGTCCCAGCCTCCACCGTCACTGATGGCGCCTGAGCTGTGCCCTGTTTCTCTGCTCCTGTCGTCTGGGAGGAACAAAGGGGTCTTTTTAGTGGGGAGGGGGCAGACATCAAAGCCAAGGAAGGCTCTCCTGAGTTTCCACTCTGAGGCAGGGATTCTGGGGCCTGCCCAAGGGGATTCTAATAATGGGGCGAAACAACAGGCAGCTTGGAGCAGGGCGGGGGCGGGGAGGGGAAGAGGGGCTGCTAGCCCGAGTCCCCAGGGTTTACGGGGGGAGAGCGGGCTTTTTGCTCCCAGGGGGGACTTGAAGGCCCAGTTGCATGGATGGCTGGGGCGGGGCTGGGGGTGTCCCTGGGCCTGGGGTCCTAGGTGGGGCAGGGGCGGAGAGCCCGGGCAGGGAAGGCAACTGCAGGTAGACGTGTGCGTGGCCGTGTTCCCCCGATGCCGTCCCCTCTGAGCCCCGAGCTGGGCTCTGGCTATCCTCGTGTACACCTTGTATTCACCGCCATCAGCAGTGATCATCTCAGAGTCAGGCTCGAGGGCAGGGGCCGGGCCAGTCCCCTGAGGCTGCTTCAGCCTCTACCTGCTGTGGGGACGTCAGGGTCTCGATGGTCCCAGCAGGGCTTAGTGAGTGTGCCCATCTCCATCACCAGCCTGGCCCAAGGTGAGCTTTGGGCCTGTCCTGCCAGCTCCGTCTGCCTGTGCTGTGGCCAGGCCCTAGGCCGCCATCCGCATATGGGACCCAGGGGCCTTAGGAGAACATGGTGGCTCTGCCCTGGCTGGGCTCTGCTGGCTGGAGTGGGGTGGGGGGTGTCTTGGCTGAGACCCTCACCAGGCCAGCCCGGGCTGGGCTGGGTGGAGGAGCTGGGCTGAGGCCGGGGGCGGGGGGCAGGGGAGGGTGGGGGTCCTGGTTGTCATGTCGGCGGGGTCCCCACACGGATCCTGGACTTGAGCTTTTCTTATTGTTTTTAAAAATTCGTTTTTAGCGCAGGATTTGCTTGTTTGTGTGTTTTGCTTTTATTTGCTTTTTTCATGGCCCCGGGAAGCCCTGTGATCTCCTTCTCCGGCCGCTCTGTTCACCCCCACGGCTGGGTCCCAGCAAGTGAGGGGGGCGGTGGGTGGGTGGGAGTCAGTGTTTACAGGGGCTATGCCTGAGCCCCAAGGGTTGGAGGGGTGCTGCCTGGCGTGTCCCGTGCTAGCCACGGAGTCATTTGTTTATTTGGTCACTCAATTGTTTGCTGGGTTTTGGCTCAGCTGCTGCCGAGTACTGGGGGTTCGAGGACCCTGGCAGCGGGTGCTCAGCCATGTGGAGCCCATGGCTGGGAGGCTGACCGTGAGCAGATGCTTCTCATGTGGCCAGGGTGTGACGAGGCCTGCAGAAGTGAGGATGGGCAAATGAGGGCCAGCGGGGGTCTAGGGGGTGGTGCTGGGGACTGCAGGAGTGTCTGGGGGGCAGCCTGGGAGCCTGGAACGTCAGAGAGGGAGCAGTGAGTCAGGGTCAGTGGGAGGCCTGGCCAAGGCTTTTTGGACCTCCCCCACCACGAGGCCTCCAGTCCAGGCAGGGAAGCCTGTAGGCCCTTCCTCAAGCTGCCCCTCTCAGGGGAGTGGGCTGCACGCCGGGACCCGCAGGCCTAGGGGCACCATGCCAGCCTCTCTCTGGACCGGCTGCTCTCCCAGGGCCACTGTGTGAGGTGGTTGGGCCGGCTAGGGCTGGGGGCTTCTCTGCATCCCACAGGAGCGCCCTGGCAGGGCAGAATGGGTGGCCTCGGGGAGCCTGGCCTGGCCTAAGCCAGCATGTGGAGCAAGTGTTTGTTGATGGGCTGGATGCCGATGCCCGTCCAGGCAGCCGAGAGTGGAAAACATGGCTCAGTCCTGGGCTCAGTTCCCCCAGGTACCTGGTGAGCTCTGAGACCTGGTAGCAGCTCCCACCAGCCCCCTCGCTGGAGGCCCCATCAGGCCTCGAGTTCCAGGACGTGGGTGTGACAACGTCCACCTGAAAACCTGGGATTAAATGAGTCACTTCATGTGGAGCCTTTGTTTGGTGCCTGTATACAGTAAGCGCTCAAGCAATGCCAGCTCTTGTTCTTAGAGGAGGAGGCCTGGGTGAAGCCTGCTTGGCCTATGGTGACTCCTGTTAGCAGCAGTGACCGTGGCAGTGGCACACATGGTGATTGGGCACCTCGGTCACGGCATCACTTGGCCAAGGGCTTGGGTGCAGGGGCTTGTGGGCAGGGCTCTCTGGTGACGGAGCCCAGGGCCTTACCCGCTGCTCGGTGGTTCTGGGACGTCTCTTCCCGCCTCCCCATGCTCAGCTGAGGCTCTGCCTTCCTGCCCCGGGTGAGCCGAGAGTTTCCGACACCACGTTCCAGCTCTGTTGTGCGCTTCCCATCTCTGCCGGCTCATGCAAGGAGGGCAGGGCGCAGCTGCTGGCGGGGTCAGGGGCTTGTGTTGGGTGGGAGTCTCAGGGTCCCTGCAGGTGCCAAAGCCCCTCAGCCCCTGGGAGGCTCTCCCTCTGTGGGGTCAGCTGAGATCACACATGGCTGCTCACGGTCTCCCCAGTCAGTGTGCCTGTGGGCATTGGGGCCACACCCAACCAGGGTCCTCCCTGCTCCCCAGCCCAGGGCACCGCTGTCCTTGAGAGCCGGAGGATGGCAGTGGGGTGCACGCCCCCGTGCAGGACAGATGCTCACTCTTTAGAGGGCCCTGTGGGTCAGGGCTTGGCTCTGCCTCTGCCTTCCCTTTTCTCACCCTTTGCCCCTTCCTCGTTTCTTTGTCCCCCTCCAGCCCCTGCTGGCAGGGGAAGGACAGGGGAGGCCCCTGAGCCGATGTCTCCCCACCCCCAGTCAGTGTGAGATTTCCTTGCTTCCGTGTGACCTGGACACCCGGCCATGGAGGACAATGTCAGGACCTGGGAGCCCTGCCGTGTTTGTGTAGGAGCGAGGAGTAGGCTAACGCCCGTGAGAGACTGGCCGGAAGCTGCTAATCGTGTTATGATTTCCCTGAGAGCCACTTACTTAGTGCCGGGTGGGGTGGCCGGGCCTCATGACCGGGGCTTCCCAAGCCCATGAGGCCCTGCAGAGCCTGTGGCCCGGGTACAGTGGGGTTCGGAACTACTTCTCTTGCTGGGGGGTGTCCTTCCTGCTCAGGGATTCTCTGAATTCTGCTTTTATCATGGTCCAGTGCCAGATTTTTCCCAGACCCTGACAATGTTTCAGCCGGAGTCCCCCTGGTCCTGGCAGCACCAGTTACCTTGGGCACCCCTCCTCCAAGCCGGGCTCCCAGGTGGGCAGAGTGGCAGATGAGTGCCAGCCTGGAGCAGCTGACTCGCCGGTCCTTCCACGTGTGCACCCTGAGATGGAACTGTGGAGGAATGGGGCCCAGGAAGACCCTGCTGCAGCCCCCCTATCCCCCGCAACTCTTCGTATGGGTTGTGCTGGCCTGGCCTGGGGGAAGGGGAGGCCACTGGATGGAGAGGCAGGGCCTCGGCGTGGAGCTAGGAGCTGCACCAGCTCCGTGCGCTGTGACAGGCACTGGGAAGGGATTCTGTGTTCCAGTAAGCGCTTCCTAAACCAGAGTTCAGCAGACTTCTTTTTTTGCAGGAATTCTCAGAGCCTTTAATATGTGAATGTGCTCTGTGGATTCCTGAGACAGACTATACAGGCTTTTCCAAACTAATTGCACCTTGAATCTAGAGGCTGTCTTAGAAAGGAAAAATAAAGAAGCCACAAAGTCACAGAGATAAAACAGTACCCTAAAGTCTGTGTTGAACAGGGCTGATGCAGGCAATCTGCTTGACACACGGTCATGGAGGCCTGGCAGCGGCTGGCATGGTGCTTAGGACCCAGAGGGTAGCAGTGAGCAGAAACCTGCACCTGCCCTGACCTCCTGGGGCTCCTGTCCTTGCAGGGGACATGCAGGAAAGGATGAAGCTGCCATGAGAAATGCTATGGAGAAAAGCGAGGCAGGAGGAAGGGGCAGAGGGTAGGGTGAACTACGGTTCACTCCATAGTCAGAGCCCAGTGGTGCTGGCTTGGATAGGGGTCCAGGAAGGCTCCTCTGTCCAGGTGGTGGTGGTCTGCTGATGTGAGGGGTGGGCCTTGCACATGCCTGGGAAGAGATCCCAGAACAGGGAATAGAAGGTGCGGGGTCCTGAGGCAGGATCTTGTGTCTGGAGCAAATGGGACGGGCGTGGGGTTGGGGGGTGGGCGCGCAGATATGAGCTCCTGGGGCTGCCGCAGCAAGGGACCACAAGCCAAGTGCTGAAACAACGTGAATGTCCTCTCTCTCAGTTCCGAAGGAGAGAAGCCTCAGATCAAGGTGTCAGTAAGGCCGTGCCCACTCCTGTGGCTCTGGGGGAGGGTCCTTCCTATCTCTTCCAGCCGCCGTGGTGTTCCGTGGTTGTAGACGCCTCATTCCCCGCTCTGCCTCCGTCTCTACGTGGTCGTCTCCCCTCTGTGTGTCTCTGGGGCCTTTTGTGTAGGCCGTAGGGCCCACCCTAATCCAGCAGGGCCTCATCTCAGTCGTGGTATTCTTCACATCTGCAAAGATCCCATTTCCAAGCAGGGTCACATTTGGAGGTCACAGGAGGGCAGGAATATTTGGGGGACAGGGTTCCCCCCACCACAGGGTCATAGGCCTGGGGCCTTCATGAGGGCAGGAGCAAGGTCTGTGCAAAGGAGAGGCTGGGCCTGCTGTGCGGGGGCAGAGGTGGGAGTGAGGGCTGCTTCATGGTGGCCCTAGTGAGAGGTGACAGGGCTGAGTTCGGGGGGTCAGGAGGGCGGAGAGAAGGGGTGGGATTCTGGATTTGCAGATGGAGCAGGAACTGAGTCTAGAGGGTTCGGACCTGGCTCTGCCTCTGCGAAGGCTGGGACTGCAGGACCTTGGAGCCCCTCTCTGTGCCCAGCCTCCCTGGCCCTCGACTCTGGGGCAGACCCCCAGGCACCCACGGCCCAGGGAGGTTGCCTTAGTGCGACTACCCAGAGCTTCTCTCCAGGCTGTCCCACCCCCTCCTGGCCACTCCTGTCGACTCCTGTCACCTCCTGGCCACTCCTGTCTCCTCCTGTCCCCTCCTGTCTCCTCCTGGCCACTCCTGTCCCCTCCTGTCCCCTCCTGTCTCCTCCTGGCCACTCCTGTCCCCTCCTGTCTCCTCCTGGCCACTCCTGTCCCCTCCTGGCCCCTCCTGTCCCCTCCTGTCCACTCCTGGCCACTCCTGGCCACTCCTGTCCCCTCCTGGCCACTCCTGTCCGCTCCTAGCCCCTTGCTACCTGGGGGATGCTGGGCTGTCCAGGGAGGACAAACATATTCTCAGGAAATCCACGGCCAGTGCAGGCTTTGACTCTGTAGGGAGGTGTTGTGATGGTTTGTCTCATGAGCAGTGCAGGCTCAGAGATAACCAGGTCCACGCACGATCGTGTCTTCCACAATGTCAGACTTTATTGATGCTGTTTCTATCACAGAGGCCGTGAGCTCCATGGAGTTCCCGAGGAGGCGGTTCTCCTTCGTGCTTCCGGTTTACCCTGTAGTCAGAGCCACAGGCACACAGGCTCCCGCCACTCCACACGCCGGTCAACATTGCAAACTATATATCGTAGTGTACTTATTATATAAATGCTATAGACTAAACATTTCACAACAAACAAAGTCACATTGAACACTGGGAGAAAAAGAGATAGGAGAAAGGGTTAACGGGAGAAAAGACAAAAAAAAGACAGAACAAAGACAAAAAGCATCTCCTGGCCCGGCGCGGTGGCTCAAGCCTGTAATCCCAGCACTTTGGGAGGCCGAGACGGGCGGATCATGAGGTCAGGAGATCGAGACCATCCTGGCTAACACGGTGAAACCCCGTCTCTACTAAAAAATACAAAAAACTAGCCGGGCAAAGTGGCGGATGCCTGTAGTCCCAGCTACTCGGGAGGCTGAGGCAGGAGAATGGCGTGAACCCGAGAGGAGGAGCTTGCAGTGAGCTGAGATCCGGCCACTGCACTCCAGCCTGGGTGACAGGGCAAGACTCCGTCTCAAAAAAAAAAAAAAAAAAAAGCATCTCCTAGTCTGGCCCTGGTGGCCTCCGTGGGCCTTGCAAGGGACTCGGATATGGCAGAGACTGCGGGGCAGATGCTGACTTCTTTCCACGAGGACAGCCCTTTTCAGCAGCTGAAGGCCTGCTCGTGTTATGACCACGGAGTCCTCAGTGAGGCCTGAGAGTGGAGCGTGCTTGTTTGTGTTACATGCAGTCTTTATTTTTAAAATTTGTTTATTAAGCAAAAGGCATCTTGTCCTTGTTGGCAAAGTGCCCTGTGAAATGTGAAATAGAGTCTGACTCTTAAGATGGAGTTATTTATGTCAAGGGTGCTATATACGGCTTGTGTTGTTGCAGAAACCCGGGACAGGGTTGGTGCCCTTCCCCCTTGTACACAGGTGGAGTTGGCAGAATCGATGGGGGTCCAGGCCACTGGATACTGCCCTGGATCTGGGCTCTGGTGCACCTGCGACCTTGGCACCTACAGTCGGGGGTGCCCAGGGTGAGGCCTGGGCTTGGGGTCCCGTGTCCAGCTGTTGGACCATCAGGCCGGCGGGCCCTGCAGTCTATCTCCCCTCCTTGGTTGTCCGGGCCCCACGGCCACTGCCCACCTGGTTGGCTGGGCCTGCTGGGAAGGGGCTGCAGGGCCCTCTGTGGACCCCGGGCCGCCCTCTGCTTTCCTGCCTCTGCCGTTTTCTTTTCCTTTTGCATTCTGGCCGCATGCCAGCCCTCAGTCCCAGCGTGGGAATCGGCGGAGCTGATGCCCCAGGCTCTGGGCTCCCTTTTCCTCCATGTGGACACAGCACAGGCTTCACAAATGGCCTGGCAGGACCTGCTGTCCCACTGTGACCCCCACCCATGCTCCACAAATGGCCCGGCGGGACCTGCTGTCCCATTGTGACCTCCCCCCACACCCCAGGTCTCTCCTCCTGTGCAGTGGCATCCAGACTCACGGACCCCTGTGCCAGGCACACGTTTGCATCTGGACCCGCCGCCCACCAGATGAAATCACTTATGCACCGCCTTGCACATATTGGCGTGCACACACACACACACACACATGCATGTGAACACACATTTGTGAGCACCTAGTCACGGTCATGCCCAGACATGCTCACTCGAGCGTGCATAAGGCCACACGCCACATACATGCTTATGTGCAGACATATGCTCACACACCATGCTCAGTCATATGCACAGGACATGTGTCCTCACTCACACACAGGACATGTGTCCTCACACCCACACACAGGACATGTGTCCTCACAACCACACAGAGGACATGTGTCACACCCACACACAGGACACATGTCACACCCACACACAGGACATGGGTCACACCCAGACACAGGACATATTTCTTCACTCACACTCACACACAGGACATGCATCACTCACACCTACAGACAGGACATGTGTCCTCACACACACACAAAATGTGTCACACCCACACACAGGACATGTGTCCTCACTCACACTCATATACAGGACATATGTCACAGCCACACATGGGACATGTGTCCTCCCTCACACCCACACACAGGACATGTGTCCTCCCTCACACCCACACACTGGACATGTGTCACTCACACCCACACACAGGACATGTGTCCTCCCTCACACCCACACACAGGACATGTGTCACTCACACCCACACACAGGACATGTGACATTCACACCCACACACAGGACGTGTGTCACTCACACCTACACACAGGACACGTCATTCACACCCACACACAGGACATGTGTCACACCCACACAGAGGATGTGTGTCACTCACACCTACACACGCTCCCATTCATGGCTGCAGCTCCATCCTCACACGTAGCCCAGAACTTCCTTCTCTTTCCCTCTTCAGCATAAGACCTGCCCTGTAGGGTGGTGGGTGGGGAGCCCCGTGACGCCTTAGAGTCCCCAGGCATCTCCGGGCTGGGAGCCCCATCCAGGGGGTGTGCAGGTGCTGAGGGCAGCGGCCTTACCGCCCGCCCATGCCTCCCCGGTGCTCAGGGGCAGAGACCTACCCTGGATTCTGTGGTTACCATCTCAGATGCAGGCCTGGGGACTGCTCGGTGTCCTCAACAGAAGGGGCAGGAGTCCCTGATCCTCGGCTTCATCCCCGTTCCCTGGAGGGCTCTGCTGGTGCGTGGTGAGGGGACGTGGGCCTGCCCTCTGGTGCAGGGGGAGCACAGGCCATGAGGCACAGAGGTGGTGCCAGTCACCAGTGTCCGGAGTGACCCTTAGTGGCAGCCAGAGATCCTCCTTCTGGAAGGTTCTGGGTGCACTGCCCCTACTCCAGCGATCATCTTTGGAGAGCTGGGCTGGTGGGCGAGGAAGGATAGGACGGCTTGATCCGCCTGGTGGTCACCCCAACTTCCCATAAGATGGCTGGGTTGTTCAAGGGACAGGAAGAAAAGTTGCCAAGGGCTCTGGCCAAGCGGCAGCTCCAGAGAAGTAGCTCAAGGTCTTCACCTGCAGGAACTGAGCCCCTGGAGGGGAATCCAGTCCCCTTTCCACAGTTAACCCGATTCCAGAAATGAGCTGCAGCCACTGCAAGAGGTGTTTGCTTGTGGTTCAGTTCAATGTGAGAAAGTGGGGGTTGTTAAAGAGGCTACAGACATGGACATGCCGCCATGCACTCCCCAAACCTGCCATCCTGTGCCGGTGGCACCCCGGATGCCTCTAAGGGCCCTCCCAACCTTTGGTCTAGGAATTTGAGGTAGACCTGCCCAATTTCACCCCAAAGTAGACACCTGGGAAGCTGGGCAGCCGGCAAATGGCCACGGTCTTCACTGCCAGTTCCCATTCTTTGAATGAGGGAGAGGTGTGGCCCTTGACGGCTTTGGAGGCCGGGCTGCTGCATTGTCAGGTGGCTGTGCATCGTCAGGTGGCTGTGCATTGTCAGCACATGCTGCAGTGGGGAGGGGATGTGGACGGCTTGGGGATGTCTACCAGGAGCACCTGCTCTCCATTTGGAGCACTGCTTTGTGCATCTTTGTTTTAGGGCCTCCTGGTGTTTTTCCACCCTTGGGAGGGAGCAATGCCTTGTGCAGCCCTCCTCCTCCATCCCCTTGTGCCCTCCCTTTCCCCAAGGAGCATCCACAGGTCCCTCTCACACCCGGCTGGCCTGGCCATGCGGTGGTTTGTTCATTCATTCACTCCTTCATCAACAAGCTTGCCGGCACACCTGCGTGTCGGAGCTGGGTGGGTGACGGTGATCAAGATGGAGTTCAGGGCTGCTCTCAGGGAGCCCGGGGCCTGGCATGGGAAGTGAGTTGTCACCCCAACTGAATGCCTAATCATGGTTGAGAGGCACTAAAGGGGGCAAGAGCGGGGCGCTGTGGGCCCTGATTTGGAGACGGGGCTTAGGGAGCCTCCCTGTGGAAGTGACATTTGGGGAAAAGAAGGGTTGTCCATGCAGAGAGCAGCTTGTTCATGGGAGAACCCCAAGTAGGGAGAGCTGAGTCTGGGGGGAGGCCAGGAGTTGCACGGGGATCGGATAGGGAGGATCTGGGGACCGCGGGTTTTGTGCCAAGTCAATGGAAAGCAAATGAAGGGTTTTGCAACCGGGGGACCAAGATCTGAGTTGTATTCTAAAAAGTCACTACGGCAGTGAGGTAGAGAATGGAAACTGAGTGAGCAGGAGAAGCTGGGGCCAGCTAAGAGGCGTCTGCGGAGGGCAGGAGATGACGGTGGCCTTGGTGTCATGGTGGAGAGGAGGTGGAGAGACGTGGGTGTGTTCAAGGTACCCTGAGGGTGGACCCAACTGGACTGGCTTTGAACAGGATGTGGGTGAATGATCCAGTGTGTACGGTGCTATCTCCCAGACCCCTGGTCTGAGCCGCTAGGTGAGCTGCTAGAAGGATTCGCTGTGTACTCATCCGAGTGACTGGCCCAGGGTCCAGGGAGCATCTTGTGGCCGTGCCCTTCCAGCCTGGGACAGACGTTAATCATTGGTCTCCGTGTCCTCTTTCTAGCCCAGGATGGAGACCAGTGATTAATGTCTGCCCTGGACACTGAAGAGAGGGCAGCGGCTGCCCCGGGCCTGGTGTCCTGCTGGGTGCACATGTGGTAGGGTCCGTGTGCGCCCCTTTCCGCCGGCAGAGAGTCAGCTCTGCCTGCCTGAGACAGAGTCTTCAGCCGGGGCAGCGGCCACTTTGGATCTGGCTGCGATTTTCAGAAGCACACTCCTTTTCCCCTTTGTTTCGGATTTAGGCAGATGCTTCCTGGGGGAGCAGGGAGGGAGGGAAGGGTGTGGAGTTTAGAGGAGGGACACAGGGTGGTGGGCATGGGCTCCAGGAGAGGGGCCCTGAGAACAGCAGGGTGGGGTCCAGCCTGTGGGAAACAGAGTGGGAGCGGGGAGGCAGTGAGTGGCTGCTTTTCCCCGGGCTCAGAGATCCGGGCAGGTCCTGCCTTCCATCCTTCAGCAGAGCCCGGGGAGGGCAGCGTCCTAGGGGTAGACTCCGGGCCGGCACCTGCTCCCCACCCAAGGGTGACTGGTCTTGGCTGTTTGGGGCTGGAGGTCTTCAGGACGAGGAAAACCGGAACCTGCGTGGTGGGAGCTAAACACAGCTGGTTTGCTCTTGCAGCTGCGCGTGTCAGCAGGCTTCAGGCCTCACACCTGGGACACGGATGTTTCCTATTGCTGGGCCCCAGGCTGGTCCCCTGTCCCTGGGGAATTTCCTGGGCTGCTTCCAGGGTCATGGCAACTTCCATCCGGCTTCCCTGCAGCCCCCCGGCCCCCACCCTGTCGAGTTCGGACACATCCTCCAGCTGCACGTGTTTGGCTGGAGGGAAGAGGCTGGTGGGGCCTGGATGTGGCCAGATGCGTGTGAGGGCCCAGGCGGGGAGGGGATGCCCCCATGCCCGGGGCAGCGGTGGTGGCCGTGATTGCAGGAGGCGTGGGAGGAAGAAGCTTTCACAGGGACCCGTGTTTCTCTGTGCCAGTCCAGACCCAGGCCCGGTCGTCCTGATCCCAAGTCCAGGTTTGGGTGCTGGCCTTGGGCACATCTGTAAATGGGACGGCCACACAGGCCCTGAAGCCCGAGCCAGTCATGGCTCACTCTGTGGTCCAGGCCAGGTAATGAAGTCTCTGAGCCTTGGTTTCCCCACCGGGCACAGCCCCTGGTCTGGGGCTGCTTAGATGATGAGTGGCCAACTGTCCTCCTTCCTCTCAGCTGACCTGGCCCGTGCCTGGGAATCCTGGGAGCCCTGGCGCAGCCACCGCAGGGCCCACCTGGCTAGAGCTTCCCTCCCGACTCCTGGCACGGGGGCCATGAGTGACACACAAACTCACTGAGCCCACAGGTCGCACAGGCTCTGGGTGGGGCAGGGAGTCCCAGGTCACTGCCCTGACCATGCAGTCACCCAGCGAGCACCCCTCAGGAGTGAGCGCAGCCCACGCACCTTGGCCTTGCCCTCCTGAGTAGTAACGTGCAGGGTAGGGGTTGCCCGGTGAAGGAACTTGGTACTGGAGTCCCTGGGGGGCACCTGGTCCAGCCTGGAGGGCACCTGCTGTGGAGGGGGCAGCGAGGCAGTGTGGGACTGCCAGTAATGGGGCTGCCTGCCACGCCGCACGGCACCCCCCTCTCTCCAGAGCCCCCACCTGGCCTCTCAGGTCCAGCTGTGGCCTCCTCCACCCTCACACCCTGGCCTTGCTTTCCCCAGGGAGCCCCAGGGCAGCTGCTATCAACACTTGGCTCCCCACCTGCTAGGACCTTACCTCGTCCCCTCCCTGGGGTCCGACTGGCCTGGGCCGGGGCCACCCCTCCCTGAGAATGGGGCCAACCTAGTAGGTTCTACTATCAGGGTCTTGAGGGGGGTCCTCAGCCAGCCCTTGTAGCTGTGCAGTGCTGACCACTGGGCAGCCCACCCCTCCCCACTGCACCCCCACCTTCCCTCCCCCACCCCTCCCCAGCCCCCACTCCCTGCGCACCTTCCCCAGGAAATGCCCTTGGCTCCTCCCCATCTAGGTGAAGTGAGTTAGGGCTTTACTGCACTCTAGAGGGGTTCCGCCTAACCCCAACTGCATGTAGCCATGGCTGGGAGTTGGGGGACACTGCAGCCACCATTGGTGGCTGGGCAATGTGTGACCCAGGACAGAGAGAACAGGGCTGGGGACCTGGCAGGCTGGGTGGGCTGCCTGCCCGAGAGACCCTGAGGCCTCACCTGCCCCTGCCTCGCCCCTCCTTGCCCGTCTCACTGATTTGCGCCTTCCCTCCGCAGCTGAATGCAGTGCCGGCTTCTGTTTTCACGGTGGCCGTTGTGCGCCAGGCTCAGCCCAGCCGTGCCACTGTCCCTCTGGCTTCCAGGGACCCCGCTGTCAGTATGGTGAGTGGAGCCCCAGGGGCACCAAGGCCCTGGTCATGGCCAGCCTGTGGGCGAGGGGCGGAGATGTGTCGGCCACTGGCTGTCCCCAGCACAGCTGTGTAGGGCACACCCTGAGTGAACGGGCATTCTTCTGAGGACATTCTGCAATCCCTCCACCAGTTCCCTGCAGCCCCTCTGAGGGTGTTGAGGGGAGGGGTGACCCCGAGAGAGCCCCCTCAGTGGATGGTGCTGGAGCATATCATCTTGGCGCCCACCACGCCAGCCCTGCTGTTTATAAAAGGGGACGCTGGCCCCCTGGAAAGGCAGAGGGTGGCCAGGTCCCAGGGTCTCCAGCTGTGCTGCCACCTTGCCGAACTGTGGTTGTCCTCAGTGTTACAAGATGGGGGACACCCGGGGGTCCTAGCCAAAGCGACTGGTTGAGTAACCGCAGCACAGCCTAGACAGGATTCCCTCACAGGCCCCAAAGACCAGGTTGAAGCAGAGCTGGCAGTGGGGAGATGCTTGCAGGGAGTGGGGATGGGCTGAAAGCAAGCCATCGGGGTGACGGGATTTCTGTAAAGAAAAGCGTGCGCCAATGTGGGGAAAAGCGGCAAAGCCTCGTCCCGATTCCTTTGGGCCATGGGCAGCGGGAGTCTTCCCTTCCTCTGTGGCTTCCTGCTCTGTCCCGGGTTGCTTCATCCTAGCCTCACGCAGCCTGAGCCATAGCTGTCCTGATGGCATGAAACACTCCCAGTGGCCCTGGGGCTTTGGGACTGCTTGTGTGGTGGCCACCGGGGCTCCATGCCAGGCAGATGCCAGGGCAGAGTGAGAGATATGCTCCAGCGCCCAGGCAGACAGTGGGGGAGACTCGAGGAAATCAGAGGAATCAAGAGGTCCCCACGTTTGTGAAGGGCACCTCTGCCCACTCCACGTTCCGCTGGGGGCCGGGCTGAGGAGGGGTTCTCGAGAGGTGCTGGTCTCCCCAGAGTTTGGAGCTGGGTGCCAGCAGCCTGGGGCGTTGGTCATTGTTGGAAAGTTGGACGGTTGGTGCTGGAGGGTTTATTGAATGTCCTCTGTTAGCTGGGACGGCCCCTGCCGAGTCACCGCGAGTGCCTGTTGCTTCCTGGATGCTGGGCGGCTGGGAGGGCTGCTGCCCCGGCCGGGGACTGAGACCCGGCTGTCTCATGTGGACGAAAGGGCCCCCCCGGGTCCCCTGCCCTGTCACTGCCCTGCGACATCCAGGCTGCAGGCCTTGGCCAGGCCTCCCTGTGGTCAGAGGTGACCCGTCCCAGCTCCGAGGGCAGATGGGGGTCCACACAGGATGGAGTGGGCTCCGACTGTCACGTTTGGCCTCTTGAGAACTGTAATTATGGCCACTGGTAGGAGTTGAGAAACACCCCGAGGGCCTTTCCGTCTCATTTGTCTAATCTTTTGGCGTGTGCGTCGCTTCATTTCGGTTTCACACGGAAATACCAGGGCTGACTGGGCTGGCTGGGGAGGTTTCCGGGACAGGGCTGTGGCTCACTGGTCAGCCAAGCAGAGCCTCCAGTGGTCTCTGTTCCTAGCGGAGGGCGAGGAGGAGGTGGCCTTGGGGGGTGACTTTTCCTGGCCGTGTCCTCTGGGAGGGGATGGAGGACACCTGACCTGCCCCCTCAGGGCTGGCCTCCTGCCCACCGTCAGTCCCCTCCTTCCACCTCATCTTTGTCAGGAGGCTGCTCGGAGCCCCGTGGTCCGTGAGACCCTGACACGCGGCCCCCGGGGCACCAGCAGGCACAGGGTTTGTAGGAGGCTCACTGGGGGCTGCACACCCCGTGGGGGAACTCGGCGTCTCGTGGGGGCAGGGTGCACTCAGGTGCCCTGTGCCCCACCAGCCTCTTGGCTCTGACTTCTGCGTCACAGACTCTCACGGCGCCTGGGCGCCAGGCTCAGCCTCCAGAGCAGCAGCCCCATGCACCGGTCACCGTGGGAATGCACCGATCACCGTGGGAATGCACCGCAGAGCAGGGAGGCTGGAGGCCGGGAGCTCCCTCCTGGCTCCCAGCCACTCTCTTCCTGTGTCACCTCATCAACTCCACACTTCATTTGCTTCCTGAAAGAGGAAACCAAGGTTGGGGAGACCCGGCAGCTGCTGGTGCTCAGCTCGCAAGTGGCCTAGCTGGGGCTGAAGCCAGGTCTGTCTGAGGGAGTGCCATGTACTCCCTTCTGGCCATGCTGCCACCTGGTGCAGGGACAAGCCTTGGTTCTGGGGGAGCCGCTGAGATTTGCTTTGGAGAAGAGGGGAGCAGGGTCCCCGGCAGGGCAGGAGCGTCCCTACCTGTGGCTGGCTTGTGGCCCTTGGGTAGTGGGCCTCCTGGGAGAGTGGCCAGTTAGGGCAGACGTGGCCTTCACAGGGGGCAGTTGACAAGCTGGAGGGTGGCTGCCTGGCGTCCTCCCTGGTCACTCTGTCTCGGAAGAAGGGGAGGGTGTGGAGGCCGGGTGTGCAAAGCCGAGGGTACAGGGCTGAATTATGCAGGGTCGAACTGTGTAGGGTGAAGTGTGCGGGGCTGAATTATGCAGGCCTGGGCATTCAGGATGGAGTGCGTAGAGCTGGGTGTGCAGGGCCAGGCCTGCAGGGTTGAATTGTACAGGGCCAGGTGTGCAGGGGTGGAATGTGCAGGGCTGGGCATGCAGGGTGGAGTGTGCAGGGCTGAGTGTGTAGGCCAGGTGTGCAGGGCCAGGTGTGCAGGACCAGGTGTGAGGGGGTGCTGCCTGCAGGTGTAGCCCCTGCCCTTAGCACTCCCACCTAGACCTCTCACCATCACCTTCCTGTCCCTCCTCCACTCTGGGTCTGGACACTGTAGACCTGAGCTCAAACACAGTTGGGAATATTTAACTAACCCCCCAATTATAATTGATTCTAGTTTTGAAAATAAAAGCCATATTTTCTGGTTCCCCCAAATTATTTCATTTGAACAACGGAGTCGGGGAGGGAGACAGGAACTCTCTGGGCAGCTACGGAGGGCGGTTGTGGGAAGGAGCCCTCCCCACTCCCCACAGCCCCAGCTCTCCCTCCTTGGCCCAGACGGGGTCAAGTCTCGGGTGTACAGCAGGCGGGTGCTTTGCAGCAGTTTCGCTGAGGCCCTGAGAGCCTTTCCACAGAAGCAGCGGGAGCTGTGGGAGCACAAAGCGGGCCTGTCTGCCCCGAAGGTGGAGGGCCTGGCCTGGGCCAGGGCCTGCAGTGAAATCTTCCCTGGCCCAGTGCAGGCCTCAGTGCAGTCAGAGTCAGGGCCAGCTGCTCACTTTGTCCAGGGCTGGCTTTGGTATTCCCCAGGCCTGTGCCTGTGTGACCACTCCACCTCTCGGACCCCGGTCCCCCTTCTGTTCAGCAGGGAGGAGATTTGGCAATGTTTTGTGCAGGTTGCGAGAGTCCATGTAGGTGAGGCCCAGAGTGGGCCTGGCAGAAAGGTTGGGAAGTGGGGGTCGTGGCAGGGACCACCATTGCAATGGCTCAGGTGCAGACTTTGTCCCCAGCTGGTATGGTTCGGCTGTGTCCCCACCCAAATCTCACCTTGTATCTCCCATAATTGCCACGGGTCATTGGTTCGGCTGTGTCCCCACCCAAATCTCACCTTGTATCTCCCATAATTGCCACGGGTCATGGAAGGAACCCGGTGGGAGGTGGTTGAATCATGGGGGCAGGTCTTTCCCGTGCTGTTTTTGTGATAGTGAGTAAGTCTCATGAGATCTGATGGTTTTATAAGGGGGAGTTTCCCCGCACAAGCTCTCTCTCTCGGCCTGCTGCCGTCCATGCAAGACGTGACTTACTCTTCCTTAACTTCTGCCATGATTGTGAGGCCTCCCCAGCCACGTGGAACCGTGCGTCCATTAAACCTCTTTCTTTTGTAAATTGCCCAGTCTTGGATGTGTCTTTACCAGCAGTTGGACAACGGACTAATACCCTGGCTCTTGGGTTAACTATACACTGAGCACCCAGCTGCCATGTGGAGTCTCCCGGAGTGGTCCAGGGTTCGGAAGACCCCCCAGGACTGCCAGTATCCTTGCCCTGTGGGTCTGCAAAGGAGGGAGGGAGACTCTAAGGACCTCCTCCCCTGTCCCTGGGAAGGCTTTGGGGTCCCATCAGAGCATCAGTTTCATCAGACCAACCAGGAACAATTTTCACAGCCAAAAACCTGGCCTCGTCCTGCCTTTGCACCCGGGTCCCACCTGTGTGTGCTGCTCTGGCAAGCGTGGGTGGACGCCCCACCCCTTCCCCAACACCCACTGGTGACCTGGGCTTGGCACGGAATCTGTAATGAAAAGACCAGCAAGAAAAAGTTACTGAGGACAAATGACCTCCTAATAGATGTCTTTTGTACCATACAAGGTGACAGAAATCTCTACAAATCTACTAATCTCTTGATCTGGTCTCAGCTGACCTCATGGGACAAGGGCAGGCTCTGAGAAATGAGGCCTGGGTCACCTCTAGGTACTTTCTTGGTTCAAGAACCTTTGGCTCAGGCCAGGCGTGGTGGCTCACACCTGTAATCCCAGTACTTCGGGAGGCCGAGGCAGGCGTATCGCTTGAGCCCAGGAGTTCAAGACCAGCCTGAGCAACATGGTGAAACCCCGTCTCTACCGAAAATACAAAAATTAGCCAGGCGTGGTGGTGGGCACCTCTAATCCCAGATACTTAGGAGGCTGAGGCAGGAGGATTGATTGAACCTGGGAGGTGGAGGTTGCAGTGAGCCAAGATTGCGCCCGATTGCGCCACTGGACTCCAGCGTAGGCAACAGAGCAAGACCCTGTCTCAATCAATCAATCAATCAATCAATCAATCAATGTCTTTGGCTCTGATTCCCTTCTGGGCCTCAGTTTCCCCCCATCAAAGGGGCAGGTCAGACGGGTCTCTGGCACCACCACACTAGAGTGTTGCCACCCTCACTCCTGGGTCCAGGTGAGTGGTCAGGGCTCCAGCGATGCCCAGCAGAGGCTTGGCTGCCTCAAGGACTTCCTGGAGGAGGTGGGCCTGTGGGCTGGGGAAGGGTTGGGAGGTGCAATTTGTTCTGGACAAGTTTCCAGATGGGAGAGAGACAGGAGCTGAGGAGCATAGTGGAGGAGGAGAAAGTCATTTTGGCCCTGAGATACAGGGTAGGGAACGAGGGACGCATCAGCCAAGCTTCTAGAGGGTCCTCGGCCTCTCTCGGTGAGATGGAGCCAGGCATTGCTGGGGGCTGGCTGGCAGGTGCTCCCAGGTACCTGCTGTGTGCCTGCCGAGCCGGGAGAGACGTCAGTGGTCCTGCCTGGACCCTCAGCACCCAGGCCCACTCTGAGTCCTGCACCTTCGAAGGAACCTTAGTTTCCCCACCTTGAGCAGGAGGCCCTCAGTGGGGGTCTCTCGGGTGTGGGCTGGAGGTGGCTCTGGCAGCTGTTGGGGCCCTGAGGCTATGCCAGGAAGCAGAGCCCTGGAGAAGCTGGGGTGGCCAGGGCTGGGTGGGGTCCTGAGCCTGTTTAGCCCTTGGCATTGGCTCGGGCGACTTTCTAAACTGGGATCATTGATTAATGGAGAGGAAGCGGCCCTCCCCACTGCCCTTCAATGCTGCCCACTGTGTCTGAGGGTGGGAGTCTGACCCCTCGCCCGAGCTCCAGATGCCACCCAGGGCTGCTCTTGGCGACCAGCCATGGCCAGGCCTGGGAGCTGCCGCTGCTGGCCTCGGACTCTGCGCCCCAGGGGGTGGTGGGAGGGGAGGAAGGGGCTCCTGGAAGGGTGGGCTCCAGGGCAGGGATGTTCTTTTCACAGCCTCTCTCCATGTTGTGCACGGCCTGGCTGGAGCTGGAGCTGGGGCTGGGGCTGTCTCTGGTCATGCTCCCTGCCATGGGACCCTGTCCAGAGGCCTGCAGCCTGCAGCAGCCCCAGCCTGGGCTGATTCCTGGGGAGGCATCTCGTCTTTGTCCTGTGGACGTGGCCTTGGGTTAACTTGACCCTGGTCCTGGGCTGTGGTTCCAGGCTCCCCGCACTGGTTCCCATGCTTACCTTTAGGTGCAGCCAAGCAGAAGGTTTCCATCTGGGCCTGGAGCTGGCTTAGCCAGGAGGCCACCCTGGGGGAGGCTTTTTGTGTCTGGTGTGAGAAATGATCCCAGCATGCCCTGGGAGGACTAGGGGTTACCTGGCGGGGGGATCCAGCACACCCGGAGGACCCAGCAAACCTGGGGGAACCCAGCACACCAGGGAGGACCCAGCACACCAGGGAGAACCCAGCACACCCGGGAGAACCCAGCACACCCGGGAGGACCCAGCACACCAGGAAGGACCCAGCACACCCGGGAGGACCCAGCACACCCGGGAGGACCCAGCACACCTGGGAGGACCCAGCACACCCAGGAAGGACCAGCACACCCAGGAAGGACTCAGCACACCCAGGAGGACCCAGCACACCAGGAAGGACTCAGCACACCAGGAAGGACCCAGCACACCCAGGAAGGACCCAGCACACCCGGGAGGACCCAGCACACCCGGGAGGACCCAGCACACCCAGGAAGGACTCAGCACACCCAGGAGGACTCAGCACACCAGGAAGGACCCAGCACACCCAGGAGGATCCAGCACACCCAGAAAGGACTCAGCACACCCAGGAGGACCCAGCACACCTGAGGAGAACCCAGCACACCCAGGAGGACCCAGCACACCCAGGAGGACCCAGCACACCTGGGAGGACCCAGCACACCCAGGAGGACCCAGCACACCTGAGGAGAACCCAGCACATCCAGGAAGGACCAGCACACCCAGGAGGACCCAGCACACCAGGGAGGACTCAGCACACCCAGGAGGACCCAGCACACCAGGGAGGACCCAGCACACCCAGGAGGACCCAGCACACCCAGGAGAACCCAGCACACCAGGGAGAACCCAGCACACCAGGGAGGACCCAGCACACCCAGGAAGGACCAGCACACCCAGGAGGACCAGCATACTAGGAAATGACCCAGCATAGGCAGGAAGGACCCAGCACACTTTGGGGGAGGATCCAGCACCCTTGGGGCGGACCCAGCGTGTCGGGGGAGACCCCCTCACCCAGGATCCTTGCTCCCTGGCCTTTGGGGCAGGGAGGACCCAGCATCCTTGGAGAGAACCCAGCCTGTCTGGGGGGACCTCCTCAGCCAGGAACCTTGCTCTCTGGTCTTTGGGGCAGGCTGGCCTTGGTCTTGGCGTTTTCCTGCTCTCTGCTCGGGGGTGGGAGTCCTCTGAGAGCAAGACCAGGCTTCTGGCCTCCATGGTGGGGTCGTGTCCTTTGAGCGCCGGACACCGGACCGCTGGGCCGGGAGATGCCTCACTGACGCCCGCCCTGCCTGCCGTGCCTGCCCTGCCTGTGGCTGCCCTGGGTTCCAGGCTTGGAGGAGCACTCTGGTTTCTGGGCCATCAGAAAACCCAGCCGCCGGCCATGGCGGTCCTCTCTCTGTGGGATGGCCCAGGGCTGCCCCTGGTCCCCCAGACCCTCTCTCTGTGTCCTGCTCCCCAGGCTGATGGATGCCTATGCCCACAGTTAATGGGGTCCCTGGAGGCCCCCAAGGAATATGGAGGTGTCGACCGTGAAGACAAGCCGGTGCTGAGCCGGCTCAGAGTAGGAGGTAGGGCTGTGGTGTGTGTGTCCCTGTGTGTCACAGCCTCCCTGGGGCCCTGTCCCTGGGGATTGGTGGAGGGCGGAGACTGGGTGGCCCTGGGGATGGGTGGAGGGAGGGCTGAGCCTCTGCCGTGTGAATGGGGAGGATGACTAGCCTCCTGGGCAGGCTCAGTGCCTGGTACCAGGCTGGGCGGTGGAGGGGACAGGATAAGCTGCTGCCAGGCCAGTTGTGGGCTTCACACCCTGCAGGCAGTGAGGACCTGGCGCAGGGGCAGCCTCCTGTCCTCTCATTCCCAGGCCCGCATGGTCTTTCTTGGAGTGAGGTTGGTGGTGCGGTGGTCGTCCGCTGGGCAGGGCTGGAGCAGGTGTGCCCCAGTGGGTAGACAGAGCACCTGGCACCTGGGCCGGAAGATACCTCCTTCACTCTCGCCCTGTCTGGCCGCTCTCGGGTCCCAGGCTTTAAGGAGCTCTGCCTAGTTGCTGGGTAATCAGAAAACCCCATGCCCAGCGGCCCGCCTGGCTATCCTTTCCCTGTGGCCTCCGGCTTTTCCACACCCCTTTAACTGCACTGAGCCCCTGGAAATCCCCTGAGTCCCGCTTCCCTGTGGGAGCCAGTGCCTGCCGGGCTGCCCCTTCCGCCTGCAGGGGGTTGAGCGGGCGGGGCAGATGCCTGACTTTGGCTTCTCTGGCCTCAGTCCCTGCGTGACAGTTGGCTGGGACAGGTGTGGCCCCTCCAGGACCATCTTGCTATGCTCAGGCCGGGCCACCTCCTGGACAGGACAGCCAGGGAGACTGAGACCACCTGCAGAATCCACCCTGTCTTCCAAAGGGCTGACTCTGGGCAGGGGATTCCTGTTTGCCCAGTGAATTGTTTAATTACCAGGTTTGCTCTTCCCATCCCCTGCCACCCACAAAAGGGCCTCTGTCTTTATCCTGGGATAACGCTATCCTCCCTGGCCTTGGCCCTGTGCACAGTGGGACTGTGTGGCCTCTCCCAGGCTGGTTTCACAGACGGGGTGGTCTTTTAATGTCATGATTACAGCAGGAGACATTAAGAGGCAGACCCTCCCAGGCACTGCAGGGCGGGGGGCTCTGTGGGCCCCCCCCACTGCCCCCGTACTGCCTGGTGAGTGGGCACCTCAAGTCTCCCTGCCCATAGCACGGACGGCTGTCCAGACAGCTGCCGAGCCCAGTGGCAGGCCACTCTGACACTGTTCAGAGGATGATCAGGCCTCTCGGCTCCCTGTGCCTGCTGCAGACTGGAGACCCTGTGGCCCCCCAGTCTCCTGGGTGGTCTTCTTGGACAGCTCTTCCCACCAGCTGGGTGCATCAGGGACCTTCAGCCTCCAGGATCCTTTGAGTCCCCTGCTCCCTGCCTCAGCCATCCTGTCCCATCCAGACCCCCTGGACTTCAGGGCAGCACTGGGGCTGGCCGCAGCATCCGGGTGTGGGGCTGTGCCTGTTCCGTTTCACAGATGGGGATACTGAGCCCCTGGCAGTTCTTGAGTTGCTTGGAGTCAGTGGTGGACTTGGTATTGGCTTTTGCCCCTTGACCACCTGCCCAGGGCAAGGCTTAGGTCCTTTGGGGGCCCCGGCTGAGGGGCAGCTGGGTGGTGTCTGGGCACTGGTGTGGCCTGGGTGCCCTGCGCTGGGTCCCAGAGACTGTCCCTGCCTCTTTGGGTCCTGCATCGTTGAAGGAGCCTCTGTTTCCCCTACCTGAACAGGGGGCTGGTGTTGGGGGTGTCTCGGGGGTGGGCTGGAGGTGGCTTTGGCGGATGGAGTCGGCTGCAGGAGCTCCCTCCAGGAGTGTCCAGGGCTGTGGGTTGTTCCCGGGCCTCTGGCAGACCCGTACCGGGCAGCTGCCAGCTGAGTGAAGCCAGGCTCTGCCCACTCACCCGGAAACTGAGTGCCCAGCCTGACAGCTCTCATGGGCCACACTGAGGGTTTGCATGTTCTCTTCTGGGTGGAGAGGCTGGGCCAAGCTGCGTGGAGCTGGGGTGCAGACCTACGCCCTGTGAACACGCTCTGCAGGCCCTTGCGGGCTCAGGCGGTGTCTGGCTGGTGGAGGGAGCAAAGGGGCAAACCCCACCCACAGGGCTTCTGTAAAGTGCAGAGGACACAGGTGTCCCCTGCGGTGCTCACGGCCCATCTGCTGATGTGGAGAAACCCACCGTCAGGAGGGGCTAAAGGGCTGGCTGGCAAGGTCACAGGGCACTGGCTGGCATCCAGGGCAGGGCATGGGGGCAACAGAAGTGGCTTGAAGAGGCCAGGCAGGGGACGGCGTGTGGGTGTCCTTGCATTTGGGGGCTCTCAGCCTGAACACTGGGGAGAGCTGCTTGGGGTGCAGGTGATGGGCCCCCGTCCTGAAGAAAGTGGTTGCATGCTGGGATTCCTGAGGAGCCTGGCGGGCTGAGCTGCTGCCTGAGCCTCACTGTCCTGCTGTAGCCAAGGGGGTGGCCTCGGACCACTACTGAAGTCCTCATACCCCTGCCATGTTCCTGGAGGCCGGAGCCCTCAGGGGCCTTGGTTTTTACCCAAGCACAGAGTGGGTGCGCTGAGGGCTGAGGCCCAGAGTGTCTATGACACGTTCATGGCAGGTCCTGCACACCGTACCTGCTCATCACTCCAGGAATCTCTGGGAGCCTCTGCACCCCAGGCCCTGGCTGCGGTAAACATGTTGACGAGTCAAATTGCAGCCTGTGGCTGAGCTGCGGAGGAGACTGGGTGCAAATTCCTGGGCAGTTCCTGCAGACGATCCTGCACTCCAGGCCTCCCAGGCGTTTATGGGACGGGTTCTGCCTTCTCACCGGCTGGGCCCCGTGGCTGGGCCTGTCCCACAGCCTGGCAGTACCTGTGAGACCCTTGGGAATGAAGGGTCCAGGGTGGTGGGCAGCAGCCTGGGGGAGCCCAAGGCTGGTTTCTGGGCTCCTGGCAGGTCTCAGCCTCCTAAGGGAGGAAAGAGGGGAGGGGCTCCTACATCGAGGTCCTGCCATGAAGGTGTCATAGAAACACAGGCCTGTCCTGCCTGCACCAGGTCCCGGAGGGCAGGTTGGTGGAGGGCTGTCTCCTTCGAGGTCCCTGCAGCCTCTCAGCTTGCCTCTGGCTGGACAATCCCGGCCTGCAGGGTGACGCTGTGTCACAGGTGCTCATAAGGACCGAGGGCCCATGGTGTGATGGCCAAGGAGCTGGGCCCCGGCAACCGGGACCTGTGGTCAGAGCCTCCCCTTGCAGGACTGCGCAGTGCTGGCTGGCAGGTGGCTTGTCCTGGGAGAGCCTCGCAGGGGCCATGTCCATGCTGGGGGTGCAGGAGGGATCCCTGCCACACTCAGTCCACGTGCAGTCAATAAACACGCAGGGTCCGCAGTCCCCGCCTGACCTCTGGCAGTGCCGGTCCACTGAGAGCCCCGCTTTGGGGAGCTATGCCCGAGACAGGGGCCTTTGTGGGGAGGGGAGGGTCCCAGGAGAGGTGAGGAGGCAGAGCCTGGGCCTCCTGGAGCTGTAGCCTCAGGGGCAGGTCTGGACTAGGTGAGCCCTGGCGGGTAGGAAGGGAGGAAGCATGTCCAGGCCCTGCCCGTGTCCAGTGCATCCCTGGGAGGGACCAGGACTCCGTCTCGCCCCTGTGTCCCGGCTCCTGCTCACATCTTTGCCTCTAGCACTCTGGCAGGGTAGGTGCAGCATTGCCCATCTGCCAGCACCGTGTGACCAGGGCCGGGGCCCTTCTGGCCACCACAGGGCAGCAGCAGGCCCCAAGTGCCCCTGCCGCTGGGCTGTGGGGCCCTGGTGGGTTTGGGCGCTACACCTGGCCAGGACGGCATTGCTGTGTCTCAGTTTCCTCCCTGGGAATCCAGGTGTGGTAGTGAGGGCCGCTGTAGGGGGCCGTGGTGAGAGGCAGACGGGCACTCCACAGGACGCGCTCAGTCCATCACCCGGTTGTTTTTGAG
Source organism: Theropithecus gelada (assembly GCF_003255815.1). Lineage (NCBI taxonomy): Eukaryota > Metazoa > Chordata > Mammalia > Primates > Cercopithecidae > Theropithecus > Theropithecus gelada. Next base: position 32,285,838 of record NC_037668.1, on the reverse strand, counting down.
GCTGGAGGAGAGAGGCGCCACTGCCTCCTGAGTCTGGGTGAGCTCTGGGGGCCACTGCTTTGCAGCACCGAGGACCCAGCCAGCCCAGGTGTCTCCTGGGAGCCCTGCAAAGCCCCCTTAGGGCGTGCCCTCATGTGCCTGGGCAGCTGACCTGGGCTCTGTGGCTTCTCCAGCCCCAGCCATTTCCAGCTGTTTGATGGGGTGCTGGGGGGCTCATAGCATGGAGTGCATTGGGGGAAGGGCCCCGGGGTCCCTCTGATGGGCCAAGCAGCTTGTCCTTGGGGTCTGCTTATGACGCTGCCCAGAGACGGTGGGGCTTGCTGGCCCTGCGGGGTTCCTTCCAGCAAGGGAACACCCAGGTCTTCCAGAGCAGCCTGTGTCCTGTACCCACCCTGCCTGAGCGCTGGCCGCCCAGTGCCAACCCTGTTCAGGAAGGCAGATGCCAGGACCTCTGCTGATTGCCCGTTTTCAAGATTCCTGGGGCAGTGCCCATGCCCCCCTTCCCATGGAGGAATGAATGAGGCTCTGCAGGCGAGGGGCTGCGTGCCTCTGGAATCTGTTCTCTGACTTGGCTGCCCCAGGCATTCCAGAGCAGGGCCTGGCCCTCTGGCCCGGTCAAGCTGGGGGCCTGGGCAGCATCACTCAGGCCAGGCTGGCCAAGAACAGGACAGTGACTGCAGGAGAAGGAGGTGTCTGAGGTGCTGACAGCCTCCTAAAGTCTCCAGCCAGTGCTGGCCTCGGGAGTCTGCTACCCAGGTCAGCCTCACAGGCCAATGTCTTCTCTGCTGGGAGCGTCGGGGGAGGTCACCCACTGTGGTGGGATCAGGGCTGTATGAACCTGCAGGGTAGTGGTCCACAGCGGGTCCTACAGCGGCTGACCCTGTGGTCTCAGGGAGGAAGAGGCTAGATCCCCACTGCACCCCGCGAGGGTCCCTGTGCTGCCGGGTGTCAGGGTCCACAGTGCCTGCCCCGGATGGAATGCCGAGTGTGGCTGGAGCAGAGTTGGAAGGCACCCGGACGTCCACGCACACTGCTGTTCTTGGTGATGTGGCCACCTCCACTTGGGGGTCCTCTGCCCTCCTGGGAAACTGCGGTGTGCTTTGGCATACGCAGGCCCCTGAACCCCTGGGGCAGGGAAACCTGGACAGCTCTGTGCCACCCTGTTTAACTGGGCAATTCAGGAGATTCCTGGACACCGGGCACCCTGGTGCTGTGCCGCAAGTCCCACCATGGGGACCGTCCAGGGCCAGGCCAGGCAGCCCCACACGAAGCATCCTTCTCTCAAGCCAGGCACTGATAGGCTCCTGGTCCTGCTCCCTGGACCCCTCCTGGAAGGGGCCTTTGGCAGAGGAGGGGTCCCCACCTCCCTTCTCACCATGTGCTCAGGGTGGGGCACTGGCACCCCCTGGTGGCCGTGAGAGGCCAGAGCAGGCGCAGGGACCCCCGGGGTTTAAGGTCCAGCTTGGAGGAACTTGGTGAACTCCGGGGCAGAGTGAGGTCTGAGGATGGGCTCTGCACGTGCGTTTTCTCACCCACTGCCGATGCCATCTCAGTGCCACGTCTGATAAACAAGGAGGCGCCTGGGGACGCCCAACTGCCCAAGCCTCGGGGACACAGTGGGAGAGAGGATGAGACCCAGGCAGGGGGTTCCAGGGCAAGAAGGGGGTACCTAGGGGGCTTCATTCATGTGTCCATCGCTGGACCCCACTGCGTGCCAGGCCCTGTGCTGGGAACCCACCAGCCAGTCCAGCAAAACGCCTGCCCTCCTGGGTCCGTGTCCCGGTGCTGGGATGGAATTGGAAGGAAAGGTGGTAATTCAGCCGTGGTGCCTACTGTGGAGAATGTCAGGATACGGGCTGGAGAATGCCGCGGCCGGAGCAGGGCCATGGTAGTGAGGATGTCGGGGCCTCACAGGAGGGGAGGTCTGTCTGTGTGAGGACCTGGGCGGGCCTGGATGGGGGTGCAGGGGGGCCATTCCCGGGTTCTGACGAGCCTAGTGCAGGGTGGGTTTGTCCGGCGAGACCCTCACCCCCGTTGCATGGCTGAGGGTTTTAAGGGAGTGGGGGCCAGACCCCTGCCTTGGGGAGTTCCCTCTGGTCATTGGAGGTCGAGGAAGGCGGCCCAGTGAGGAGGTTGTGTGGCCACCAGGGGAGATGGTGGTTTGTGCCAGGGCTGGGCTGGTGGCCAGGGCAACCTTAGACCAGCACAGTGGGGAGAGGAGGCTGGAGCTGGGCACAGGAGAGCGGAGGGAGGGGAAGCTTGGGCTCCAGTAGGTGTGAGGGAACGAACAGGAGTGTTAGGGTCACCCCAACCAGACTGCTCCCCCTCCCTTCCCGTGGGTCTTACAGTGCAGTCCTTTGTGACCTCCTCTGCTTTTGCCAGGAGGTAGCCCGGCAGGATTTACAATAAATCAGCTTGCCCGAACGTGGGTCTGCTGGCCTCTTTCCTTCCTCGGCTGTCCTTCCAATTATCCCTTACAACACGCAGTTGCTGTTTGTGCCTTTGCCCAGGAGGGGCTGGCCTGGCAGAACAAGTGCCCTCAGGTTGCAGGGCTTTGCCATGGCCTTGGGAAGTGGCGGGTGTCTGTGCCAGCCTCTCCGTCTCAGTGTTCCCATCTGTAGAATGGGAGCAGGACTTGCTGGCTGCAGGGCCTCCTTAATTCAAACAACATCAGCCTCGTCTCTCTTTCTTGGGGATGTCTGGGGAGCTGGAGGGGGACTCTTTGCAGAAAAACATAGAACCGACGCCAAACCCAGCTCATGAGTGAAACATTCCTCACTGCATGTCCCGTCAGCAAAGTGCGTTCTTCCAAAATGTCTGCTGGCCTTTCCCGGGTGCCAGGCACGACTGGGGACTGGCCAAACCCTGGTGGCTGAGCAGGCATGGCCCGTTTTCAGGGACCTACAGTCCAGTGGGGAGGCAGACACCCCCTGCCCAAGCTATGACTCCAGCTACGATGAGGGGACGGACCTGTAGCTGGGGCATGGCCTGGTCCGCGGACAGGGTGAGTGCTCTGGGTGGCGGGAGGCTCTGTCCACCAAGCCCAGACATCTGGGGTGCTGTAGGTGCCAGGCATGGGGCTTGACTCTGGGGCCTGCAGTGCCCAGCCTCGTGGCCATATGTGAGTGACAGGGAGACAGGCTCGGATCCTGGGAAACGATGGTCTTGATGAAGGTTTGGGCAGGTGGGACAGGCCACCCACAAGGTGCAGGTGCGACGCGTGTGACTCACTGTGAGGGGCCGGTGCTAGGCTCGCACATAGGTGGTAGGGGGCAGGGCTGCTCAACAGAGCAGGCAGCCTCCAGGGAGGGACCCTTACTGGACCAAGAAGGGGTGTGGGCAGCACCAGCAAGGGGATGGCAGCAGTTCAGGATGGGGGCTGCCTCAGTGGGCAGGGAGATGCCTCAAAGGCTTCCTCCAACCATGGCCTGGGGGCTCCTGAGGACAACCCACCGTCCTTCCTGGGGGTGGGTGCACAGAGGGGCTGGCCCAGCAAGGTCCTCACCTCCACTGTCACCAAGGTCCTGTCCGGAGCTGGCCCAGAGGGAGGTGTTGCTGCCCGGCCTCGAGTGCTGGACAGGGTGGTCTGGTCAAGGGGCTGCTCTGTAGGTGCTTGACCAACAGAGGCTCAAGCCTGTCCCACCCTTTGTTTCAGACCAGCGAGATGTGAGGGTTTGGCTGGTCCAGCCTGGTGATGGCTCTCCGACCTGGGGGATTCCCAGCGAGGCTCCAGCGCACCCCGGCAGGGGTCTGAGCTCTGCTTAAGGAAATAATAGAAAAGTGCTGAGCCCTGGATTCTGATTCTTCTTGCTCTGCACTCAGAGGCTGAGCCAGAGGTACTGGGAGTGTCACAGCCTGTGTCCAGACTGAGGGGGACACTGAGGGGGACGCCCGGGGCTGGGCCCTCTAAGCCTCTGGGTTCTTCCTGCGGGTATTGACTATGTGAGGGTTTGGGGGTCTGGGCAGACCCCATGTGAGTCAGAAATCAGTGCCCTTGGGGGAGAGACAAAAACAGAGAGGGAGACACAAAGAGAGATAGAGAGACACAAAGACAGAGAGACAGAGAAACAGATATTGAGAGACACAGTGAGAGACCGGGATGAAGAGAGACAAAGAGAAAAAGACAGAGACAAAGAGACACAGAGAGACAGAAAAAGAGAGAGACAGAGAAAAAGAGACAAACAGAGAAATAGAGACACAGAGAAAGGACAGAGAGACCCAGAGGCAGAGACAGACATTGAGAGAGACACAAAAAGAGACAGAGACACGGAAATAGAGCGTGTCTGAGAGACACACGGAGGAGAGGGTGGAGAGCCTGCCAGGCTCGCCCACACCAGCCCCCTACCCCTACCCCTTACCTCTGCTTTGGGGCAGCCGCTAGGCATGGCGCTGGCCTCCCACCAGCACTGCCAAAGAATGAAGCGTCCCGGAACTCGGCCGTGGAGGGGAGTGAAGACCTGGATCTTTGGGGCAACCAAGGAATGTTCTTGGCTTCCTTCCCAGCCTTTGACATTTTGTCTCGTTTTCTGGGAAACAAATGGGAAAGAAAAGCCCCGTCCCGTGTTTTGGAGGCTGGTTTGTAGAAACAGGACAAACCTGGTAACTTCAGAGTCAGCAGAGAAACTGTCAGAAGTCAGGAGAGCGAAGTCAGACGGGGCTGGCAGGACTGGCTTCCCTGCTGTGTGCCCCCCCACCCGACCCCGCCACCCCACCCTGTGTTTCCTGTTGCTGCTTCTGCGTTTCTGGAAGAGGCAGGTTTCCTAGGGCACCCCCAGGGTGTGGGCAGGAACAGTCTTTGTCATCAGCCGCACCTGACTTTGAATCCAGACCTGGCTCCTGGGCCTCCCACAAGCTCCCCCGAACCTGTGACTCTGTCCCTGCGGGGTGCATGTCCCCGAACATCCAGGCCGGGAGTCTGCAGAAAGGGCCTCTCCACCGGCAATGACGGTGAGGGCGCTGGGTCCTGGGCTGATGGCAGAAGGTGATGGGGTCCTTCTGGTCCTGCAGGGTGACCCCACTTCTGGAAACAGTGTTAGTGACTTCTTCACCCTGGGGTTCTGCATGGGAACCTTCAGGGCCTCCCGTTGCCAACTTGCCGGCCCTTCCAGATGGCTGAGTCCCTCTCCAGCTCGGGTCCCCTGGGGGCTCCTGGCTGGACAGGAAGCTCTGAGTCCCCCATAGCCCTTGCTCCTCAGTTGAGTGTGAGGGGCCCTCCGTTGCCCATTCCCTGGAGCCCAGCTCAAAGCCTGCATCTCCCCCTTTCATCAGCCTCAGGCCTGCGTGCAGCCTCCACTTGACCTGCCGCGCCGTCTCCCCTTGGAAAGGCCGTCTGTCCTGCCAGCGGGTCCTTTCCCCTCGTAGCATCTCCTGCCAGAGACCAGGGCAGACTTGGGGGAGAACCTTCAGCTTCACGTGACCCAGAGACTCCTGTGTGCCTGGCTCTGGGAGTACAGAAGGGCCTAGAGCTGACCATGCCCTCCGAAGCCCCTGGGGCACTAGATGGATGTATGCCAGAGGGTAGTAGAGGCCCCGGGGCATAGAGCCCAGCATCCCCTTCCTGTAGAGACCTGGGGGAACAGCCCAGCAACCCCCTCGCGGCCAACCCCTGAGGCTGTTCCTGGCTGCTCCGGTGGCTGCCAGAGGGGACTGCCGGGTGACCCTGGAAATCCAGAGTGGGTGGGGCCTGTCTGACCATTTCTAGGCGACCCACTCTTGGTTTCCAGGGTTGCCCTGGAAACCACAGATGGGGAGGGGTTGATGGCACCCAGCCTCCCCCAAGCCTGGGAAGGAACCTCGGAACCCCAGAGCCTTTCCCTGCCTACGGAGCTTTCCTCTTGGAGAACGGGGGAGCCTCTCAGCCCCTCAATGCAAATTGCTAAGTGAGGACAGCAGGCTAAGGCCACACACTGCTGGGAAAGGCCACAGCGTAGACAGCAGACACGAGGGGATGCCAGGGGTGAGGAAGGAGGGAGGGAGGGGTGAATAGGTGGAGCACGGAGGGTTTTAGGGCAGGAACTCCTCTGCGTGATCTTACAATGGTGGATCCAAGCCACGAGCCACTTGTCCAAGTCCCTGGAATGCACAGCCCCAGCGAGCCCTGAAAGGAACCCTGGACTTCAGTTAATGACAATGTGTCAACTTGGGCTCGTCCACCGTGTCATTCCGATGGAAGATTGAATGATACAGGAAATTACGTGTGTTGGGAGAAGGAAACTCTCTGTACTTTCTGTCCAGTTTTTCCATAAGCCTAAAAGTGCTTTAAAAAATAAAATCTATTAGTTAAAAAAAAAAAATAACCCAGCCTTCTTTGCCTTCTGGGACTAACCTTGCCAGGCCCTCTCCTGCCCCAGAGCGCCTCCCTACTCCCAGGAGACGAGCTCATCGGTTTTTGTTTTTGTTTTTTTTTGAGATGGATTCTCACACTGTCGCCCAGGCTGGAGTGCAGTGGCGTGATCTCCACTCACTGCAACTTCCGCTTCCCGGCTTCAAACGATTCTCCTGCCTCAGCCCCCTGAATAGCTGGGATTATAGGCACTTGCCACCATGCCCAGCTAATTTTTTGTATTTTTAGTAGAGACGGGGTTTCACCATGTTGGCCAGACTGGTCTGGAACTCCTGACCTCGTGATTTGCCTGCCTCGGCCTCCCAAAGTGTTGGGATTACAGGCATGAGCCACTGCACTGGCCAGGCCCATTGTTTATTTTGGTGCTTTCTTGCTTGGTGCATGTTCAGATGCCTCCTTTCCTGTGTCTTCCACAGAGGATGGCTCCGTGCTTTCGGTGTCTGGGCTTGATACTCCCACGGCCCCACTCCCAAGCCATTGGGTTTGTAATTGTGATTACCACAAGTGTTTGCAAGTAGACTTCTTTTTTTTTTTTTTTTTTTTTTTTTTTAAGAGACAAGGTCTAGCCCTTTGTCCGGTTTGAGTGCAGTGGCACAATCATAGCTCACTGCAGCCTCGAACTCCTGGGCTCAAGTGATCCTCCTGTCTCAGCCTCCCAAAGCACTGGGCTTATAGGTGTGTGCTACCTTGCCGGGCTGCAGATTGATGTTTGAGCGGTCAAATGTCGAGGTTCCTAGTGGAGTGAGGAAGCTCTTCTGTTGCAAGACCAGTAACCTAAATTAAGAGGAACCGCCCCATGGAAGGCAGTAGTTTTGGAATGACTTTTCAGGGCCTGAGGCTTAATGACGGGGCAAGTGGCTGCCTTGCTGAATGGCCTTAGTGCACTGCAGAGGCCCCCAGGGTTCCTCCTCTACCCACCTTGCAGAGTGAGATGCATCCCGGAGCTCCCAATGCAGAGGGGTGGGATGAGGGATGGAGAAGAATCTTCTAAGATATGTGGTTTAATTTTTTATTTTTATTTTTGTTTGTTTTGTTTTGAGACAGGGTCTCACTATGTCACCCAGACTGGAGTGCAGGGGCACAATCATGGCTCACTGCAGCCTTGAACTCTTGGGCTCAAGTGATCCTACCCCTCAGCCTCCTGAGTAGCTGGGACCACAGGCACCCCATTATGCCCAACCAATTTAAAAAAAATTGGTAGAGATAGGGTCTTGCTATGTTGCCCAGGCTTGTATTTGTTAGAAACAGGTGCTTGGTGCTGCAAACAAGAACCAGTACTCAGACCGAAAATTTCTCAGCAAGGCAACTTTACTTCTGCAGAAGCGTGCTGCTCGCATCCATCACGATCGCAAGGGCACACCGAACACAGAAAGGAAGGGGTTTTTATCCCTAACACAGTTCTGGTTTCTGTGTCTTTCCCCTATTGACTGGGGTTGGACCGCACAACCTAAGCTGATCCCAGTTGGCTTAGATCTAAAGTTTTTCCAAATAGGGAAAACATGTATCTTGTAAGCAAGAAAAAGGGAAGTGGGGGGATGAAGGGGGTAGAGTTGATTTACAACCTTACAACTTATGACCAGGAAGTTGAGTCTTTGAAGAGGAACTTAGTTGTCCCAACATACTGAACTCCTGGCCTCAAGTGATCCTCCTGCCTTGGCCTCCCAAAATGGTGGGGTTACAGATGTGAGCCACCGCACCAGACGTAGATATTCAGTTTTAGAAGAAAATTAGAAAGGAGGTCGACAGAGTCACATGTACATTTATGCATGACCAGTTGATGGAGCGAGAGAGAGGAGGGGACGAGAGAGGCAGGGATAGTGGCACTGCAGAGACCTCAGAGGGAAGAAAGGAGAAAAGCTGGTCAGGCAGTTCCTGGAGCTGTCACCTGGGGGTGACATTGGACCAGGACAGCTGGGTGATGTGTGTCCTCCAGGCAGTGAGTGCTGAGGGTCTAAAGGAGACTCTGAAGTTAGCACATCCAGACCATGGCCACTGGCCCAGCTGAACCACTGCACGGAGCGGGGAGGGGAAGGCTGGCTGCACCGCAGAAGCCTGCTTCCTGTGCAGAGGGCTCTGCGTGGCTCTGTTAGACAGCAGACCACACAAGAACACTCACGACAGGGCTGAGCTGTCAATGTGTTTCCTGAAAGCCCGTGGAGACACCCAGCCCTCTTGACTGCTGTGCCCACCCAGACAGCGCCTCATAGATTAGATGGTTTTCTCTGAGCCTATGCAAGTGACATCTGCCCACAGGCCGCTTCTTCTGGGAGGCCTTCCCTGATGTGCCCTTCGACACTTTATCCCCTAAACTCCCCCGCCGCCAGTGCTTCCTGGATCCCCCATCTCTCTTTGCCTGGTCTGGGCATCCCTCGGTACTCTGCAGTGCTGGCTGTGGGAGTGAGTGAGGGATGAGCGGGCCCCGTGTCCGGCTCTCTGTAGGCTGTGCCAAGGCGGGGCGGGGTCTGACGGGAATTGGGATTGGAATGTTCTGGCTACCGCAGGCTGGCAGGCCTTCTGAGCTGCAGGCGCAGAGATAACCGCCCAGCGAGGTGGGCACATAGCCTGGACGCCGGGCTTGCTTAGACAGTGGCTCCCCCTCAAGACCCCTCCAGGCCAGCCTGGCTGGGCAGGATGCCCCCGCCATCCTGGGAGCCAAGGGCAGCTGCAGCCGGGAGCAGCCTGCAGAGCTCTGCGGGGGAAGCTGGGTTCCGTTTGTTTTTCATGGTAAAGGTTCAATTTTTCTTTTGCTGCCATGACAAATAGTTGGAAGTGTAATGCTTCAAACAGCACAGATCTGTGATCTCTAGTCATAGAGGGCAGAATCCCAGCTTGGGTCTCCCTGGACTTACGTCAAGGTCTTGTCAGGGCTGGTCCCTTCTGGGGACCCAGGGAGAGTCTTGCCGTCTCCCTGCCTTTTCCAGCTTTTGGGGAGCTCACACATTCCTTGGCTCGTGGCCCCTTCCCCCGTCTTCCAAGGCAGCAGCACCCGTCTCTCCTGGCTGCTGCGGCGTCCTTACCTCTTTCTCTGACTCCGACCTTCTCTCCTGCCTCCCCTGCACCCCCAGCACCCACAAAACTCCAGGTGGTTCCACCGGGCCCCCCAGATAAGCCGCGATCGCCTCCCTAGGTCAGGTCAGCTGAGGGGCAGCCTTCGTTCTTTCCACAGATCTGGCTCCCCTGGGCTGTGAGGCAGCCTAGCCATCCTCACCCGGCAGGCTCAGCAGTTTTTAACAGTCTCCGGTCTGTGAACGCACGTGGTTGGGACAGGAACACGAAGTACCTGCATCCTTGTGTTTTTACCGGGGCCTCTTCTGCTCTCCAGTGTCCTGTTTTGAAAGATAATTTATGTGCCACCCCCTCTCCACAATGGAGCTCTTAAGCTGCCTGGTCTTGCTTGGCGGTCAGTCCTGTTCGTCTCCAGCGTGTCCCAGCCTCAGGCAGTCGCCAGGTCGTCTGTCCTCTCATTTGCAGGGGCTGCAGGTAGCTCTGCTGCTGCAGCCTCCATGACCTGCTCCCGACTCACTGGAGTGGGAAGCAGGCAGAAAACCGGGTGGGCAGCCGAGAGGAGGCCCAGGGCATCTCTTGCTTTGCCGAGGTTTCTCCTACCCCTGCTGGCTGCGGCTCCGCCAGGAGGTCCCGGGCCAATTTGGTTCAGCCGGCCAGCGGTTTTGGATGTGCCACTTACCATGAAACTCACTTAATGAGTGTGACGTCATCACCTCCGGGAGCTCGTGGGGGTGTCTTTGTGCCAAGATCATAGAGTTTGATTCTGACCCGGCCTGCTGGCCTCACACAGAGCTCCAGGTTATGTGTGGGGACCCGCCCCACTCCCCCATTCTGGGAAATCCTGACAGGGCTGGGGGAGCAGAGTGTGGACACACAGGGTGGCCCTGCAACAGGGACGTGGTTCACTCAGTGCCCGGGCCACGGAGGGCCACGTCTGCTGTAACAGGCGGAGCCCCACCCCCGAGGTCTCTGAACCCAGCCCACCTTGGAGAGGGGCTCCCCTGGCCACGGACTCCAGCTGGTTCCAGAGCCAGCCAGGATCCCGCGAATCCTGTGGGAAGGTGGGCAGACTGGAGATATAACTGGTCCCGAGTGGACTCGAAGCCACAGCCCCTCCCCCAGAGATGATGGGACAGCTTTTGAGTTGGGGACTTATTTGGGGCACTTTCTTCTTGGATAGATGCTCAGGAGGATGCCAGCTCAGCTCTTCCAGGATACCGCGCTTCCTCAGCTGGGGGCAGGGGCGAGTTCAGCCTTTGGATGTCGCCGTCAGCCTGTCTTCCCGGGTCTTGGCCTGAGACCCCAGGAGGAGCTTCTAGCAGGAGCGGCAGCAGGCGCCTGACCCAGTAGCCCTGCGGGGTGGGGTGGGCTGGAGTGGGCTGCACTCGGCCCTGTAGGCTCCTGCTGTCTTACTGACAGGTTCAGCTCCCTGGGGCCCCCTTTGCAGCCATGAGAACCACAGGGGTCTTGGAGCTCTGCCGCCTCCTGCTTTCATTTCTGACCCGCCCACATTAAACACAGCGCCCTCAGTGCTTACCGGAGTCTCCTTGCACCAGCTCTCATCCTGCCTGTATTTTCCTGTCTCGTCTGGACATGGGGGGTGGAGGCCCAGAGTGGCTTGGGGATCAGCCACACCCAGTGGCCTGAGGCCATGACAGCCTGAAACCTGGTCCTCAGGCCCCTGCCCTGCCTTTGGGCACCTGGCCTCCAGCTGAGCATGGGTGGAGGTGCAGGGAGAGGCCTCCTGCAGTTCACACCCTCTTCGTGCCCAGCTCCTCCTGCTGGGTGTCATTTTGGGCAGAAGATGCCCCTTCTCGGCCCTGATCCATAGCCCTGGGTGGATGGGTGGTGGGGACCACCTGTGGTTCTCTCTGCCCGGCAGGCCCCGGGCCTGGTGGGATCTGGGCCTTGGTCTCTCCTGCTTTCTCCCATTGCCCTGAACGAGAGGCTGTGGCTGGGTTCCAGGACAGGAGAGGGCCGGGCAGGGCCTGGGATCAGCCCTTGTCCCACTCCCCTGCCAGCCGCCCTGTCTCTGCCCTGAGGGAGCTGGAAGAGGCCAACCCCCAAATCAGTGGCCCTAGCCTCCACACTGTGGTCTCCCAAATAATGGCCCCACGATGTCCACAGCCTAATCTCGGGGACCTGTGACCTTTACTTTGAATGACAACGACTTTGTAGATGTGATCACGTTAAGGAATTTGAGATGGGGAGGTGGCCCTGGGTTGCCCAGGTGGACCCTGAATGCTGTCATACATGTCCTCGTGGAGGGAGAGAGGCTGGCACAGGAGAGGAGGGGCAGCGGGACCTCAGAGACGGAGGCTAGAATGAGAGCTTCTAGCTGTGGGAGAGGCTCTGGAGCACCTGCCCCGGGGGCCCAGTCATTCTGACTTTGGACTTATGGCCTCTAAAACTGTGAGAGACGCTTCTGTTGTTTAAGCCAGCTGGTTAGTGAGTGACACTCTGGTACATCAGCCCCAGGAAACGGATATAGCTGCCGCCTGTAGTAGCTGGGACCCTGGGGCCCTTACCTGACTCCAGGTGAATTACCTGCCCCTCTTCCCCCGGGTCGAAGCCACCCTCCCCTCTCACCGGGACCCCTGGAGTTCCGTCCTCCTCCCGCCTGGCCCGGCTGGGTCCTCACCCCTCGTTAGACCCCGCCGGCTTTTCCAGTGCCCCTGCCATCCCCCAGTGGCCCTCTCTGGGAGCCGCCTGGTCTGGGCGCTGGTTGATGCTCCCGGCCCAGTGTGGCAAGCCCGAGCCCCCACCGTCTCCTGCCGAGGTGTTGTCTTAATGCCCATGCCCACGGCATGCAGCAGGGTGCACGGCAAGGGGGCCATGGTGGCTGCCGGGGGGCGGGATGGGGTGCATGTGCTCTGCCCCACCCCAAGTGGGCGTTCCGGAAGCAGGCGCCAAGCTTGTTCCCCACAGGATGCTGGGAAGCGTGTCGGCCCCACAGAGCAAGCTCGCACAGGGCCCCCCGCTTGTCCCTGCCCCTGAGGTGTAGGGGGACCCAGCTGGGTTCCAGGCAGAACATTCCTGGGGAGGGAGACCAGGCAGGCCGCAGCTGTGCCACACACCCACGTTGGCACTTTCTGGTGTGCTGGCCAACGGGGAGCTCCCGGGCCCACCTGTTCCCAGAGGTTGGACCTCTGGGGCACAGCAGGTGAGAGGCTGCCCACCCATCCTGGAGGGGGGCCTTTCCAGCGCAGGCCCCCCTGTGAAGCCCCCAATGCCTGCCGCTCCCCTACCTCTCCCCTGCCTCTCCCCTGCCGCTCCCCTGCCTCTCCCCTGCCTCTCCCCTGCCGCTCCCCTGCCTCTCCTCTGGAGCCACGCGCGGTGGACTCCGGGCCAGCTGGTTTTCGTCAGCGCTCCTGGCTGAGGTTTTGGGAGCAGCCCTGACCTGCCTGGGTGACATCGGGCTGCAGGCTAGGAAGATTCGTGGCCTCTCGGGCAGGCAGGGCCTCGTAAATCCTGCTCCTGCCATAGCCCGAGGCCCAGTGGGCGGACTTGGCTCAGGGATCACCGTCTCTGAGGACAGCTCCCCTGCCTGGGGTGTGGGGCGGCCTCTCTCCCGTGGCTCCAGCCTCTATCCTGCATGGTGAGGCTCCCCCTCCTCATCAGCTCTTCCTCCTGGGGCTGGCAGGGGGGTCTTTTGCCTGTGCCCCCGTTCCGCCTGTTCCTGAAGACTCAGGAAAAGACCCAGCACGCCCAGGGATATGCAGTGGCGGTCCTGCTGGAGGTGCCAGGCTCACAGGGTGCCCAGAGCACCCTGGGGTGGGGGGAGCTGGGCAGGCTGGGCCCCTGGTGGCAAAGCCGGTCGGCCGTGGATCCCCATCCTCAGGCTGGAGCCAGGGAGGGAAGGAAGAGGATGGGGGGGATCAGTAGGGGGTGGGGCATGTGATGGGGCAGTCTGGCTCCAAGGCCCTGGTAGTTAGGCGGAGCTTGGGGCCTCCCTGTACCTTCGGAACGGAGCTGTGCATTCCCTTTTAGGTCCCTACCCACCAGCCCTAGTGGCAGCTAGGTCTGTCTGGAGGAGATTAGGGACTGGGCACCTCGCAAGGTGTCCTTGGGGCCTGGTCAGGCCCTGAGCCTTGGACTGAGCCTGAGCTCTAGGGGGGACCTGGGCAGCAGCATCTGATCTGTCCACTGGTGGGGCCTCGGGAAGAAGCAGCAGGTTTACCTGGTGGGGGACTGGAAGACCCAGCTGGGCTTGGGGGGCAAGGCAGCTGCCGAGAAAAGTGGGAGGTCTGGGCCCGGTGGGTGGGCACAGCTGCCCTTTCCCCTCAAGCCACCCTGGCAGGCTGTGGCCTCCCCACTTCCAAGGGGAGTCTCCCCGGGTTTCTTTTCTTTTTTTAGAGACAGGATCTTGCTTTGCTACCCAGGCTGGAGTGCAGCGGTGTGACCATATTTCACTGCAGCCTTGAACTCCTGGGCTGAAGCCATCGATCCTCCTGCCTTAGCCTCCGAGTAGCTGGGACGACAGGCATACGCCACCGCACCTGGCTAATTTTTAATTTTTTGTAGAGACAGGATCTCATATGTTGCCCAGGCTGATCTCAAAGTCCTGGCCTCAACAGATCCTCTGGCCAGAGCCTCCCAGAGTGCTGGGATTACAGGCGTGAGCCGTCATGTGTGACTTTACCAGGATGCCTCAACACTTTCTTGGCTCTATCCTCAACCCCATCCTGCTGCCCTTCTGGCATCAGGCACAGCCCCAGGCAGCTCGTGTTCCTGTGGGGGCCTGGACACCTGCCCTCACCATGTCCCCACCATGCGTGGCCTTACCAGGATGCCTCAGCACTTTCTTGACTCTATCCTCAACCCCATCCTGCTGCCCTTCTGGCATCAGGCACAGCCCCAGGCAGCTCGTGTTCCTGTAGGGCCCTGGACACCTGTCCTCACCATGTCCCCACAGCCTGGAGCAGGGAGATGGCCCTGCCTGGGAGGCTGGCCCTGGTGGGCGGGGTTGAGTGCTAAGGCTTCTTTGTGGCCATTTTGCATTCACGCCCATCGCTGTGCCCAGGGCTCAGGGGCCTAGAGAGGCTCCGTGCTCGTCAGTGGAGTGGCAATCCTGAGGGGAGCCACCGCTGGGGTCCCGAGGGCAGGGTGAGAAAATGCACCCAGAGTTGAGCCACAGTTCAGCGTGTCCAGAGCAGGAGTCCCCTCCGGTGCCTGGGCTGATGCTAACGTTGACTTGGGGACAAGTGTGGTTCAAGGGGCTGGGATTGCCAGATGTCTGAAACGGCCCACCTGGGAGCCCAGCAAGGCTTGGGCGAACACAGGCACCAGAGGGAGCTCAGCTCTCAGGCTCCCGTGTGGAAGTGTGGATTGGGAGGTGACAGGGGTTTTACAAGTGCCGGTGGCTCCCAGAGGGTGGCCTCGGGCAGGGGGCTCACCCGAGTGGCTGGTTTTCCTGATGGAAGCCACAGCCCTGCTGGTTTCTGGATGCCCCCATCCAGCTCCTGACTCTCCGGCTGCCCTGCAGTGTGGTGTGTCTGGGCAGAGGGGTGTGTGGGGAGGGTTGGCAGGTTGCTGTCTCCTGTCCCCTGCGGCCGTGGCAGTATAAGTCAGAGCCAGCCTGTGACCGCTGAGAGGGCAAGAGCTGGCCCGCATCCTGGGAGCGTGTGTTGCGTCTGTGTTGACCTTGTGTCTGGGGGGGAGGGTTTCCAGCCAGCCTGCTAAGGGGTTGTACTGGCCACATGGCCAGTGCCTGGTCCTAGGGGAGACACAGCCCAGAGTGACGTGTGGAGCTGGACTGGCTCAGGGCCTGATCCTGCCCCGTTGACTCGGAATTTGGTGAGAGTTTCTCCTGGTGGAGGCTCCCCACATCCTACCCCTTTGGCCCCTTGGGTCCTGTCGTCCCCAGCAGCCTCTCTCAGAGTGATTCATGCTGGCTGAGACCCCTGGGGTCTGCACGCAGGAGCGGGTTGACACCAGCTGCTCCATCCCCAGGTGTGATCCTTGGAAACACTTTGTCACCTGCATGGGGCAGGGCCACCCCCAAGCGGAGCCCCTGGTGTCTCGCCACCACGGGGGCTGGGTCTGACAGCCTCACATCTGTGGGGCATCTGGCCTGGTGTAGGCCAGGAGGCTGGCATCGCTAGAGGGGAGCTGCCCGGACACATGGCCACACAGGTCCGGCTCTCGGAGCTGGGAGCCACATCCTCTTCCTCACCTGCCTCACACTCAGGGGCCCCAAGGCACACAGGGAGCTGCCCAGCTCCGGCCGGCTGGAGCCTCAGATCCTGGCCCTGTCCACATCTGGCGGCCGATCTGAGAGCCCCATTGTCACACCCGTTAGGGTCTCCTGCCAATGGACCAGCACAGGGGGGACACTGGCTCCCCCAAGGTGAGAGTGCCCAGGTGGTGGGGATGTGGGTCCCCTCTCGCTCCCCCTGGGTTCTCACTCTGCAGCCTGTGCTTGCTAGATCAGCTGCAAAGGCTGGGTCTTCGGAGCCCCTGCCCCGGCTGGATGGCTGCTGGGTACTTGTGACATTGCAGTCACTGCTGCTGAGTTAGGCCCCTGACATGGGGCCAGATCTGGCATGGAGCACTCTGGAGGCCTGGGCACGCCTGCTTCCTTCTGTACCAAAACTGCTGGAGAAGTGAGGTGCAGCGTCCAGTCTTGAGATGCCAATTTTTTTCTTTTTTCTTAAATGAAGGTGAAATTCACATTGCATAAAATAACCCCCTTTGAAATGTAGCAACCCTTCATGCATGCATCGTGCTGTGCAGCCATCACCTCTATCTCATTCCAAGACATTCTCCTCATCCTCCCAGGGGATCCCGGACCCGCCAGCAGGTACGCCCCATCCTACACTGTGTTACCTTTCGAGATGGGCTCCTTTCACGTGGCATGAGGTTCGAGGTTCCTCTTCGCTGTCGTCCTCCATGTCTGTCTTCATCACCCGCTGGTGGGTACCCAGGTGGCTTCCTTTTTCTGATGGTTGTGGACGAGGCTGCCGTGAGCGTGTGCACACACCATGGTTTGAGTCCCTGTTTCTATTTATCTTGGGCAGGTGCCTAAGGGTGGGACTGCTGGGTCTATGCGCCTCTGGGTTTAACTTGTGGAGGGAGCTGTTGCTTTCTGCTGGTAGAAAACTCCTGGGATGGGGGGGTGCTGGGGGCGTGGAGCCTGCCCCTCACCACCCTTCAGGCTGGACTCACAAGGTGGCATCCGCCATCACTCACAACTCTGGGGAGAGCGGGGACCCCTCGGTTGGGGCTGGCGAGAAGCAGTGAGGGCAACCTTTGTGAGTCTCCAGGTGAAGACCCAGAGCCCAGCCTGTTTCTGACCTTCGACTGCCCACCCGTGCACAGGCTTGGGTCATCTCTGGGAGAAGCTGGAGCAAGGGGCCTGTCCAGTGCCCATGTACTGGGCTTTGAGAGGTCCCTGCTCAAGACTCACCTTGTGCAGGAAGGCTGGTCAGCCTCCGGGTGGTTCCCTGGGCTGCAGTGTTGCCAGGTAATTCCAGGGCACAAATGACAGCCCATAGCCCGAGCTGGAGTCCTTGTGGGGCCAGAGAGCAGGGTGAGCTGTGGGGAGCAGCAGGGCCGGGTGGCCCTGGATGCCCCATGCCAGTGTCTTCAATGACTTGATGGACCCTTCTGCATGCAGTCAACTGATGGGGTGCCAGCCACCTGCCAGCCTACACCTGAGCCTGACCATGTGCCCCAGAAGCCCCAGGCAGCCTCCCGTCTTCTCACCTAGACTGGAGCCCTGAACACCCTGGTCCTGGGTTTTGGAGGAAACGGAGGCTTCTACCGGCTTTGGGGAGGAGCTGTCACCTGCTCCCAGAGCTGAGCTTCTCTCTCTTGGGCCCTGGTCTGCCTGTGGCCATGGGGCATCAGCCTAACTGGTGCCCAGAGTTCCAGCCCAAGCCTGGGGCAGGGGTTGGGGAGGCCCGGCTGCCCTGGCGGGCTCTGGCTTTCCTCCTGGTGGCCGGTTCACCTGCAGCTTCTTCAGTATTCACCAAGGGTCTCCTGCGGCCCTTGTGGGCTTGTTCTGGGCTGAGTGTGGGGGCCCCGAGACTAGTGGGGCCAGTCCCCACCAGAGCTTGCATGGTCCAGCTGGGAGCAGATCACCCATCGCAGAGCCACAGGCATGTTAGAGCTCAGCCCAGCCTGGGATGGAGGCGGCGCCCACAGGTACCCAAGGTGGGGTCCCAGCCAGCATGGAGATGCTGGGGTTGGGGGCTTTGGGGAGATAAGGAGCGACTGCAGCCTCAGCGGGGGTGACCAGGCAGCGGTGACTGTCCTGAGTGCCAGACCCTACAGCCCCCATGCCAGGCCAGGCTAAGGGGCTTTTCCTGTGGGTGTGGGGAGTCCCTGAAGGTCCCCAGCTGTGGGCTTCTTTCTCCGTGGAGCGTAGCAGCGTCGGGGTGGGCTGCTGGGAGGCTGCCCCGGTGCTGGGGACCCGTGCTCACGTGGCCAGCAGTGTTTCAGGCCTGGGCAGCTGGGGACCCAGCTGTGCTGGCAGCTGTAAGGAAGCTCACCTGCATCCAGCCCCACCTGCCTGGACACCGCCCTCCCAGCCACCTGGCCTAAGTGTCAGGACAGGTCCCAGAGCTTGGGTGCCTGCCTCACACCGGAGAAGGGGCTGCTGCTTGCCTGCCAGGGCAGGCTCTTGGGGCCAGGCAGACAGGGGACCCTGGGCACCCTGGCTCTGACCCCGGCCTTGGCCAGCCTCCGTCTTGCCCTGTGTAACTCTCTAGGAATTCCCAAAAAATTCCCACCGTGGACCTCCGCAGGGCTGTGCTGACAGCTGCATTCCAACAGTCCGGAGACGGCTGGCCTGCATTCCGCTCGGCCGTTCTCATGGGACGGTGCTCACCCTGAGGCCCTTGGCCCGACCCAGGGCTCTTCCAGGGCCTGTCTTAAGGAGGTGCGGAGAGAAATGCCCCTGGCGTTGGGGAGCCTTGGGCCGGCTCAGGTCCGGAAAGGTCCTCACTGGGTTCTGTCTGTCTGGGTTGCTGGTGGGAAAGGTCGGCCTCATCTTCTGGGAACAGCACCCTGTGGGCTGGGCTGGCATCTGGCCATCTGCGTCCTCAGCATGCTGGGGGCTCCACTGGCTCTGAGCCTGCCTCCAGGTTCCGATCCCCATGCAGCTGGGGAGGGCCTGGCTTTGGCCTTTAGAGGCAGCGCACAGGGGCTGAGCATTCCCGGAAGCTTGGGTGGTGCAGCTCAGCAGGGGTGGATGGGCAGAGGCGCCTGGTCCCTGCGTCACCTCAAGTTGGGTCCAGTACCTTCTCAAGGCAGGTCACTTGGTCCCCTTCGTCCCTCAATCCCCTACCAGCCCAGTCAACTTGTGTGGGGAGGCAGCAATGCAGCCTCTGCCCAGGACCAAGTCCTGGGCGGCGTCCTGCTGCCTGAACCAGGCAGAGGCACACCCCTGGAGAACTGCCACATTCCTGCACCCGCAAAGATGGAGGGCGGGCTAGAGCATGGGCTCTGGATCCTGGCAGGCTGGGCTCAGCAACATGGCGTGGTGTTCAGGGCTCCTAACCTGCTCTCCAGGCCCGACTCAGATGCCACAAGATCCCCAGAGACGCACCAGGAAGGGAGGATGGGGCCTGGGGCTGTCCGAAGCGGGGAGGGGGTGTTGCTGTGCAGGTGACGGTGGAACTCCCGGCCTCAGAGCTGAGGGAAGCCGGGTTTTTCCTGAAAACCCGAAGCTGTGGCAGACCGCTCGACCGGAACACACACAGCGGCCGATCTCTGGGGACTCACAAAAAGGGTGTGGCTGTTTTACGGGAGCAGGGCCACCTCCTCTGCCAAGCCATACCCAAATGTTGCTCCTGCGAGTCACACCACACTGAAGGCCCGGGGAGCGGCCACTTTCCCTGGGAGCGAGGGAGGGACTCGTTTTGCAGTGTGGCTCCGCTGCTGCTGAGTTTACACACGCAGGCCTCCCTCCGGTGGGCCTGTTCTGCTGGACAATGGCCCCTGTGCTGTGGGGAGCCCTGAGCCTCATCCGTCTGAGGCCTCAGGTGGGCCGAGGCTGAAGGGAGGAGGTGGCTGCGTGGCTGGCACCACACCTGCTTCTTCCCTCGCAGACATGGATGGGTGTGCCGTCGCCAGTGGAGGCTGTGCAGGTTGGTGCCGTGACACCGCGGGGGCTTCTACTGCCGCTGCCCCCCCGGACACCAGCTGCAGGGTGATGGCAAGACTTGCCAAGGTGGGGCATGGCCCAGCCCACTGCCACCCTGCCTCGGTGGCCTCCCTGGCACCCTCCTTCCCGGCCCGCAGGCTGCTCCGAGGGCTCCACTAGGGGTAACTCCTCACCCAGCTTGCTCCCCACTCCTGACGTTGCCTCTGGGGGGGACTCAGAGGACCTGGTGTTGGTGGGAGCCACCTTGGGGGCCGTGCAAGGGGAAGGAGGGGCAGGCAGGGATGGCTCAGGCAAGGCCCGGGGTTCGAAGAGTTTGCGAGCTCTGGGCAGACCCTGTAGCTCAGCCCCGCCATGGCTAGCAGGCTGTCGGCAAAGTCAAGAACAGACAGAAGGAAAATCCACTGGGAGAGATGGTAACAGTTTAGAATTGAGGTGGGGGAGGAGGCCAAGGAGGGTGGCGGTGGGGGCCCTGAGCTGTCCCCATCTCGCACTCACACTCCTTTGCCTGCTCCAGCCTCTGCCCTGGCATCTGACCCTGGGTGAGTCTGGGCAGCCTGGCCCCTGGGAGAGAGTCCTCAGGCCTCTGCTCTGCTGTCCCGGGTCAGACACTTACTGTCATCATCTCCCAGAACTTCCCCTGCCAAACCCAACGCTGTCTCCAGCTGTCCAGCTGCGAGCCGTCTGGAGCGGGGCAGTGGCCAGCCTGCTGGACTTGGGGTCAGGGGAGGTGGGAGGGGCATCTGCTCTGTCTGGGATGTTCTAGAAACAGATTCTGTGTGCTCCTCTCCAGCCTGTGCTTGTGGCCGCGTGAGGCTGGGGGAGGGGAGAAGTTGCTGTGACCTTTGGGGCCTGGGAGGCTCGGGAGCCCTGGCTTAGTGAGGAGGGAGGGTGGCTGCACCTGTGCACAGTCCCCGCTGGCTCCCGGATCCTGCTCCCTTCTGACTTTTGCCGTGGTTTCTGTGAAAGGGGCTCCACTGGGCTGGCGGAAAGCCCCAGAGGCTCCAGGACGAGCCAGGTGCAGGTGGAGTTGGACAGGACAAGGGGAGGAGAACCCCCTCCTAGACCCGGGATGAGGAGGGGCCCGGCTGCCATGCCGTCTCTCATGCAGGGCCCCCACCCTTGTCCACTCCAGGTGTGGGAGGCCCCGGGACTTGGCCACCTCCACACGTTGGAGCTGGAGGTTCCCAACCACCGAGGAGCCTGTCCCAGGTGGGATGCAGGAGGAGCAGGGCAGCTTACGTTTCCCCACCTGGGGCGGCCTGTGCAGTCCCTCAGAAGGGTCCACTCAGCCCCCACCCAGGGCTGCTCACCGGCGGGGACTGGGGTGTCAGGGTTAAGACCAGACCCCGCTACCTGGCCTCTGGCATTGTGGGGTGCCTGTGCTGAACCGATTTCACCTCAGCCCTGGGGAAGCAGTGCACCCCTCTCAGGCTGGTGTCCCCGGGGCTGGGAGTCCCTGCAGAGGCAGCACCAAGACCCGCAATGAACACAGGCGCCCCCCGGCCCCTGAAACTCGCCTGCTGTAACGGATGGGGTGGGGGCCTGTGTGTCCTGGGGAGAGGGCTGGCCCCCTCGCCAAGCCATGGGACCCAGGCAACTTCCTTCTCCCCCAAGAGCCTTGTATATGCTCCCCTTTAAAGTGGGGGTGCCCACCCACCTAGGGTAGGGAGGAAAGGGAGGGTCACTGTCCAGTGACCCGAGTCATCCCCCCGAGGTCAGCCTGGACCCGGCCCTGAGTGCCACCTGCCCCCTCACCACCCTGCCCCCAGCTCCAGGTGGGCCCCTCTGCCCCACTGTTCCTCGGCCCAAGCCCGCTCGTCTCCCCAGTTGCTGTATGGGGTCTGAAACCCCACTCCTTGATGGTGTGTGGGAAGCCATGGGTCTGCCAGGCCAGGGCTGGTGCCGGGCCTTGGGGGGGCGTGGTGTGGCTCCCAGGTGGCCTCAGTGCCCGTGGCTGGGAACGCCAGGCAGAGCAGAGTGAGAGGCCCAAGACCCTGCTGGGGGCCTGGGCTGGGGGCTGCCTGGCAGGTTCCCAATGCTCCAGGGCTGCGGTTGTGTGGCACACTCCCCAGGCTGGCCAGCGTCTGCTGGTGTTGGGGCCTGTTCCAGCAACCTCTGCATGAGGGCAGGCTCTTGCCGTGGCCCAGGCTGCTGCGTGAAGGGTCCCTCCTAGGAGGAGCTCCACTGACCCTGCCCAGGCCAGCCCAGGGAAGCCAACAGAGAGGCCCCAGGGCCCCCTGCACAAAGGCTGTGCTCCGGAGTTGAGAGCACCTGTTATGGGGTGCAGACGGTGCTTGGGGGCAGAGGGGACGGGTATCGCCCTGTAGCCCCACGAGTCCCTATTCAGGTCTGTGGGCTGCAGAGCCTGGTCAGGCTGGCTGCTGTGATGCTGCGGGAGAGGGTTAGCCTGACGCTTGGGCCTTCCATGTCTCTCTCAGCCTGGGGTGGTGGGAGGCCCCATAATGGGGTCCCTGGCAGGTGTGTGTCAGGCCCCGGAAAACAGAATGACCACACTCCCCCTTCCTGTGTCACCAAGTGGTGTGGCGCTCAGAGGCCCTCCTGCAGTCGAGCGGCTCTGGGTGGTAAACGGACTTCCCACTCCCCATGGCCCGAGCTCGGGGTCTCGTGATTCGTGTTCTGAGGCTGCTGGCCTGTGTTTATGCCCCTCGAGGGCTGACGCGGGCTGGGCGTCCAGTCACGGCAGGTGGTGGGCCTCTGGAATGTCAACTCCATGACAGACACTGCCGAACCCAGCACGGTGTCGGCAAACACATTAGTCCCGGGCCTCGACCCGTATCCCTTCAGGAGGTGTTGGAATCTCTCTGCCAGGGGTCCCTACGGACGGGAAAGGTCTTTGCCATCTGGCAGAGCTGGCCAGAGGCAGGGGCATGGACCGGATGACCCGGGGCCAGCCAGGAGACTAGACGGCATCTCGGCCAGGGACCGGGCCACAGACCCCGCCTCCCAGCAGCAGTAATGCTTCCTCTCCTGCCCGATCCCTGGCCTCGCCCCCCCCCGTACCGTCTGAGGGTTCTCACCCGCAGCCCTGCGTGTTTGGGATGGCTGGGGCTCCGAGTCACCGTGTGGCCAAGGGGGCTCTGCCAGGGGCCAAGAGCCTGCTGTGTTTTCTCTGTCCCTCTGCCAGCCCAGCCTCCCCCGAAAACGCAGCCTTGCCGAGCGCGTGAGTGAGCGCGTGGCTCAGGGGGTGCGTGAGCACCAACGCAGGATTCGGGCCATTCCGGAGCAGGGAAGGGCTGCGTTGCTTGGCCACTCACAGGGCAGTGTGTGGCAGGTTGATGGGGTGGGCCCAGAACCCACTCGCAGTGATGACTGGGCCCCATGAAGCTCGGAGTGAGTGCTGGCACAGGAGCCTGGCCTCAGGGTGCCTTGGCCCTGGCCCCGGGAGCATCTCCAGGCCAGTGTGTTTGTCGTGTTCTGGGAGACTGGCCTGGGGCAGGAGCTGAGCTCTGCTCTGCTGGGCTGGGCAGTCCGGAGAGGGCTCATCTCCCAGGTGAGGCTGGATGCCTGCCACTGCTTTTGCCATTTCCTGGGCAGGGCGTGGCTCTGACATGTGCCCACCCTCCTCCCAGGACTCTGGGCAGGTGGGCTCAGGCCTGTGCGTGACGGAGCTGGCAGGCCCTGGGGAGGAATTTGCACTCCACTGCAGAGCTCCTGCCTGGGCTGCCTGGCCCCGAGCTCACCTCCAGGACGGCCCGGGCTTTCCAGGGAAGCCCCTCTGAGGAGGCCACCACAGAACCAGCCACTGGTGTCAGCGAGGGCCAGGTTTGAGCTTCCCTAAGCTCCTTATTATGTGGCCTTGGGTGAGTCGCTCTGCCCCTCTGAACTCCAGTCTGTCTCTGTAAAATGCGGCAAGTAATGCTCTCAGCCATTACAGTAATCTAAAGGATTTGGGGGAAATGCTCGAGGCCCACGGCCTGGGCTGCAGGGAAACGCCCAGCGCCCAGTCCCAGGCCTGGACAGAGAGAAGAGCCACCCCACCTGCGTAGCCCATCCTCCCCTCGGCCTGGGCTCCCCACCCTCTCCACCTGCCTTCCTCTGCCTCCTCTCGACCATGGTCCTTGGGGACCAGGACCCACATCAGGCTGAGTGGGGGTGGCCAGGACCCTACATCCAGGCCTGGGGACCCCGGCAGGTCTCCATAAGCAGCTCCTCCCTCCACTGCCAGCTGGGTTGGAGTTCAGTCCTGTGAACATTCCACCTGTAAAATGGGTCCAGCCCTTGCGTGAAGCCCATGGTTTGGCTGGAAGACCATAGTGACAACGCACTGGGGAGAAGTGTTCTGTGCTTTTCAGAAGGAGAAAGCCGTGCTGCGTTCGGCCTCCGGGGCCGGGTGGACCCCGCTATCCAGGCCTGAGGGCTGCCTTCGCACACTGGGGCTGGATTCGGCCCCGAGACTGTGCTGCTCCCACCCCAGCTGACCTCTCCTTCCAGGAGATAAGGAGGGATCGTGGGGAAGGGGACAGCCAGGGGTGGGGGGAGGTGGCCAGGCAGGGGCTGGGCGGAAGAAGGTGCCTTCTCTGGTGGAAGTGGCAGCTCTTCCTTCTCGGTGCCAGACCCCGGCTCTCAGCTGCTCCTTGGCTGCGGGGGCTTCCAGGGTGGAGGTGGGTCTTCATTGGAGTGTCTGTGGGATGCCAGTGGGCTGTGTGGGATGCCACCCTTGTCAGAAGCAAAGGGACCTGCTGTAAGGGGGTGAGCTCAGGGTAGCACAGACCACCAAAGAGACTCCATCGCAGTGCCCCTAGGGAGTCCCTGTGCCCGGGAGTCTGTCGCTCTGCCCTTCCCACCCATCCCTGCCCACTCTCTGCTGCCACTGTGGGCTTGGCCTTTCACACTCTTGCCTGCTGCCTGAGGGCACTGCCAGGTTCCCACTGTCCCCAGGGAGAGGAAGGCATGTGGGAAGTGACCGAGGGCCACGGACTAGGAAGCCTGGGTGCTGACCGGCTGCCTCCCTCAGGCCAGCTGTGCCTCTCCCAGGGAGCCCAGGCAGGGGAGAAATGAGTAGGCAAAGGGCCCTGATTTGGACCCTGGTCCTGGCACCCAGGGCAGGTACCCGCATGTCTGCCTGCACTCCACGAGGGCCTTGGTGCTGGAGCTTTTTCTCTGACCTTCCTGTGGGAGCAACACTTTGTCCCACCCATGGCAGGGCCTCCACCCAGGAAAACGGCATTTCCACGGGCGTCTCCCAGGAGGTTTTAGTGCTTTCAGGACTTTGTCACTTCCCGGGACAGTGTACTCTTGCTGAACTGGAAGAGAGGGCATGGTGGCCGAAAGCCCCCGCAAGCTCTGTGTGACCCACACTCCATGCCAAGTCTGGGCAGCAGCCCTGCTCCATGACGTTAAGTGCTGAGGCCCCCCATGGGGCAGTGCCATGGGGGATTTAAAGAGTGAAGCAAGAGGCTCAGGGAGCACAGGAGCATTTGCAGAGTCAGAGCTGGAGGGTGGCAGAGGGGATAGATGCCCAGAGCCCCTTGAAGTCCAGGGCAACCTCCAGGGCCCCATCCTGCACCTGGCCCCACCCAGCCCTGATGCCTGGGCTGCTGGCTGTTCGGCCCCAGGATGCCATCTGCCCTTTCTAGCTGGTGGCTTCTCTGGATGTGGAAGAGGTTTCTTACTCATTCCCAGTCCCCGTGCCAGCAGCGCCTGGCACTTAGTGGGTATTCCACAAACATCTGGTGCCGTGACCTGAATGTCGGTGTCCCTGTAATATTCCTGTGTTCAGATGGACTCCCCAGTGTGATGGTGTGAAGAGGTGGGGCCTCGTAGGCAGTGAGGGGGCCAGGAAGGCTCTGCCCTGGGGAATGGGATTACTGCCCCAGAAAAGGTCGGAGGGAGCGGTTCCCCTTCTGCCCTGTGAAGCTGCCTGGGAGGAGGCACAGGGCTGGTCTGCTGTGCCTGGATCTTGGACTTCCCAGCCTCTGGAGCTGTAAGACATACGTCCAGGGGTTTGTAAATTACCCAGACTAAGGCATCTTGTAGGAGCAGCAGGAGTGAACAAGCGAACACAGTTGTGGGGCAGGCTGCCCTCGCAGGGAAAGAGATGGAGGCTGGAGGTGTGGCGAAGCCTCGGCGTCCCTCGCGCATGGGCCCTGCCCAGGCCTGAACCTGGGCCTTCTGGTTGCAAAGCTGGGGCCACGTTCCTGCGGGTGGCTGAATCTGGGCCACCCCAGGCCAACATTCTTCAGCTGGCTGTCTTCCCAATGCAGCGGGAAGCCCGGCTGCAAAGTGTGTTCCTTTCAGGCAGGATGGCAGCATTTCCGACAGGGCATCTGTGGTCAGAGGCCTCCTCCGTCCGAGGCGCTGTGAGTGAAAAGCTTTCATTTCCTGACTCTAATGAGCAGACCCTGGCAGGCACGTTCTCAGTTAAGGCCAAGCCGGGAAAATAATAGCCTTCAACATCAGCGGTGAGAGCCCGCCCAGCAACAGAAAGACAAGAGGCTTTCTCTGACTGCCCAGAACCGGGACGCTGGGGCGGTTTCTCCGAGCACACCCTGAGCCGGGCAGCCTGCAGGCGTCTGTGGCTGTGCTTCAGATGAACACAGAGGGCTGAAGGGCCGGTGGGTTTAGGCAGCAGCCCGGAAGGCCTGGGTTTGGATCCCAGCCCTGATGGTGGACAGGTGCGACCCCGGGGGCCTGCATAACTCTCAGAGGCTGCAGTCCTCAGACTCGGAGCTTGGGGAGGCTCAGTGGACACCCTCACATGGCGAAGCTCAGCACACCCTGGGAGCCTGGCCTGGCCGGGGAGCCATCTGTTGGGAAGATAAGCCTGCACCTGGGAAGGTGACCAGTGATGCTTCAGGCAAGGCCTTGCCCTGGTCCTAGAAGCTTCTGCCACCAAGTCAAGGGCCTCCTGGGCTGGGGAAACCGAGGCGTCAGGTAGCCACTTTCCTCTAGTCCTCCCGGAAGCCCCAGTGGCCCCAGCTTGGTTTCCCAGGGGCTACTCACGAGGAGGCTGGAGCGATTGCACTCCAGAGTCCAGGGCTGTGAACTCTCAGAGCTGCGGATGCCTCAGGAGGGCAGGTGCCTCCTGCATGACCCAGGCCCAGTCACGTTCCCCCTGTGCCTCCTGAGAGTGGAACCCACCGTTCCCTCCTGGCAGGGCCGAGGCGCTGAGCCAGGTGTGTGCGGGTGGGGCCGTGTTGCTAGGAAGGAGACACCCTGCTGAGCCCCTGAGCCTCCCCCTCTCCCGTCGTGTTCTCTCTACTTTTATCTCCCACACCCACCCCGGCCCCTCCCCATGCATTTCTGCTGGCCCCGTCTGGCCTTTCTGTCAGGGGTCCAGCCTCCTGATGGCAGGCCACTGCTGCCTGTGTCCCCGGCCACTGCTCCTCTCTAGGCCTTGGATCTGTAGTGACACTGCACCTTAGACCCAGCGCCCTGGGCTGCCTCCCCACCACACCCCATCTCTTCCCCAGGGCACCCTTGAGCATTGGATTTGGCCCAGGCCTTTCCCCGATTCTCTACCCCTCACCCCGGGATCCTGCAGGGCTCTTGACCCCACTGAGGCCTCAGCCAAACCCCCAAATTCTGCCTCGAATTCTCCACCTCCCCCAGACTAGCCAGACGTAGCTCTAGGGGTCGGGGAGGTGGGCTGTGCAAGGAGGCAGAGGGCAAGAGCTTCCCTTCCCTGGAGAGAAAGCAGTGCTCAAGGCCGTGAGATGCCTGGAATGACCAGACCTCTAGGGCCCCAGCACTTCCCGTGGGAGACCTGGAGGGGAGGGTGTGGATGCTCCGAGCCTCAGGACTGATCACGAGTCCAGGCAGGGAAGCCCAGTGGGTTAGAGCTTTGCTTCTCTGCATTCTGTGTAGACACAGGGTATCCTGAGCTGGGCCCGTGCAGCGGGCATGCCAGTGGCCTTGGGGACTTGAGGACTTCTGGGATGGCTGCCCAGGAGTGATGGGCCAGGGCGAACTCCATGCATGGACTGGGGAGGGAGAGCCACACTGGGGGCCTCAGAGGCAGAGGAGGGTGGCATAGGGGCCTCAGAGGCTGATGGCCAGGCCCTGCCAGCTGCAGGCTTGGGCAGCTTCGAAGGCAGCACAGGCTGCTGGCTGGGCCCTGGGCACAGGGTGTGATCTGGCTGCCACCCCCCGACCCCGGCGTTCTGTGAGCAGGTTCTGTTCTGCTTCCGGTGGAGAGAGGTCAGCAGCAGTGACACACTGGGCCCCGGGGTTGCTGGAAGCCAGCCTGGCGATGTACCCCGGCCACCAACTATTGGTTCATTTGAGCTGGCCAGGTGCCTGCTGTGGGCCAGGCCCTGAGCACCATGTGGCATGTCTGGGCTGGGCTTCCAGGCACGCAGCTTCTGCTAAAACTCCCTGCCTGGCACCTGGGCCTTCCCTGAACACCCCCAACCTCTTCTGCTGCCTTGCCCAGCCATCCTGCACCCACCCCATATGGCCTCCAACAAGCCTGTTCATGTCCCTGAAAATGTCATGTCCAAAGGCCAGCTGAGCGCCACCTCCTCCAGGAAGCCTCCCGGATCACTCCTCTGAGTGCAGTGTGAGACCTGCGAGTGCAGTGTGAGACGTCCTCTTGCCTGTCTGCAGTCTCCGT
The DNA here is from genome assembly GCF_003255815.1 of Theropithecus gelada. Taxonomy (NCBI): domain Eukaryota; kingdom Metazoa; phylum Chordata; class Mammalia; order Primates; family Cercopithecidae; genus Theropithecus; species Theropithecus gelada. The sequence continues at coordinate 32,257,803 of NC_037668.1, read as the reverse complement.
TCCCCTGGCAGCTCTGATGTCCCAGCGAGAGTCTGGGCTCTGGGGCGTGGGGCTGGCCTTGCCTGGGGACTACATCCCCAGCGGGTGCTGTGTCAGCCCTCGAGGGCTCAGGTGTCCCTGGGCCTTGCACAGCTGGATGGGAAAGAGCCTGGCAACAGAGAACCACAGACAGCGCGGTCACACACACGCACACATGCTCTGCTGGCCCGCAGCGGAGTCTTACCGGGACAGACCAGGCCTCGGGCTCTCGGGGGCGGCTCTGGGAGTCTGATGCCTCCCTCAGAGCCGGGAGACAGGGCCGTTCTATCCTGGGCTCAGCCGGGGACTGGTGTGTACAAGAGAAGGGGGCTTCCCCCTGTTTCTGCCTGGCCCCAGCCAGGGACAGCTGCAGTCAGGAATGGCAGCTGGGCTCACGGAAACAGCGGTGGTTTCGATTTTCCTTCCTCTGGCTTGGGTGAGGAGTGGAGGGACAGGGTAATGGGTTTACCATGAGGCTGACGTTGGAACGGTTTGGGGAGGCCCTGCCAGGCCCTGTGTGCTCTGAGGCCGGGTGGGGGCCCCTCTGCTTCTGATACAAGCTCTGTGGTGGCAACAGTGAGAGAAGGGGTGGGAGGAACGTTGGGGAGGCCATTCTGCTCTGTCTCCACAGGGAGGCAGCTTGGACTGTGTGAGACCCCAGGCCACAAATGGACCTCCTGCTCTGGGCTGGGCTCTGGAGGTCCAGAGTTGGAAACCGCCGGGCAGGTCCACATGCCACTCACGGAGGTAGGGTGGCATGGGAGGGCTTTGGGGCTTAGGAGCCTTGAGCCCTTGAAGGCAGATTAAAGAGAAGCTTGAGAGTGGCCTCCTTCTAGCAACTTCCTGGCCATGCTCTCTGTAGTGGGGGTCAGCAGGTACACACTGACCACTGCCCTGTCCTTGCAGCCCTGTGCCCCTTGCTGCTCTAGGTGGCTCCTTTCCCCGACTCCAAGCCTGGTCCCAGCCCCTCCCAGGCCACCGATCTCCACCCTCCCCCTGCATTAGCTGGGATAGTCTCCACCTGTGTATGGACCAGCACTTTTGCGGGGGACACGCCCTTACCTTCCGGTGTCCATGGCCCACCCCATCATCCCATCCAGACCCCAGATCAGGTCCCCCTACCAATGCATGTGCCCAGGGCAGAAGTGGGATGAGAGGACCAAGAATCTCACACTTGCTTTTAAATGTCATGGCCGGAAGTGATTCCTGTGCCCTCCGCTCATGTGGCCACGCCCACCGTCTCTTGCCTTCTGTGGGAGAGGGAAGAGTGAGCTGCAGGTGTCCGTGAGGGCAGAGCCCAGGGTCTGGTGCCCCCCAGTCACTCGTTCAGGGTCCACCTGCCCACCCGGGAGCACCCCTGGCCTGGCACACAGGGCACACGCAGGCCGTTGTGGGTGGTGGTGATTGCCACTCCACCTGGGTGCCTGCTGGGCCTGTGAACCCTTTCCCTGCAACGTGGCCACCTCAGTCAGGACTATGGACTGTGGCTCCTGGTAGCTTCTCTGAGTGTCACTCCTTCCTCTCATACCCTCAACCTGCCCGCCACCAGCCAAGGGCTTATCTCCTTCCCCCTGTTTCATGCCAGGTGCTGGGTCTGTGATGCCATCCCCAGGGGCCTGGCCAGGTGGGAGATTGCCCGCTGAGGAGGTAGACGGGGCTGGGCACTGGGCTGCCTGGGGCCTTGGCCCCCTTAGGCCCCACTGGCGGCCCCCTCTCCCCATGCCTGAGCCCCTAGGAACCTGGGTGGAGGCAGCCCGCACTGTGCCCACAGCCTCTCTTACTCCCATACCCAGCCCAGCTTTGCCCAACACTAGCTCTGTGTTCAGAGGCCGGGGCAGCATGGACAGCCCGGCATCGTCTCCCTCTCAGGGAGGTAGAGGCACGTGTCCAGGCGCCTGAGCCGCAAGGCCAGAGGGGGGCCTTTGTGGAGCGGGTGTCAGAGGTGAGCACTGAGGGACAGACACACACAACAGTGGGGGTGTTGGCTGAACCCCGTCCACTTTCAGGCTCTAGTTTTGCCTGAAGTTCTAGAGTCAGGGCCCAGCCCCAAGGGGGAGCAGTGACATTTGGGGGTGGCATTGGCCCTCACCCTGGCCTGGGTCCTGGCAGGAGCCCGGTGGCCGCCCAGTTTGGAGAGAGAGGAGAAGCTGGAGCCAGCCACTGGGGGCTGGGAGAGCCTTCTGCTGACACACACACATTCCCAGGCACAGACGCCGGCTGCATTTCCACATCGGGAAAGCATTTCCCAAACAGCTTCCAGACCCCACAGGCTCCGGCCGGGATGTGTTCGGTGGCGGCACTGAGTGGGGGAGGGGTGTTGCGGGTGCAGCCTGGGCCTCGGAGGCGCTCTGCCCCGGTGTGCTGCTGCCCCCCACAGCCACGCCCGGAATCCTGCCTAGCCTAGCAAGAGGGACGGCCCAGAGCCCGCCGCACCCCAGAGCTTCAGCTGGGGCTCATGTATACTCCAGCCCTCCCGGGCTGTGGGGACCTGGATGGACATCTCAGTCGGGTGGGGCAGTGCCACCGTACCCCAGAGCCACGTCCTGCCCGTGGTGGGCACACAAATCGTTGTTGAATGAAAAGCTAAATGAATGAGCCAATGAAGGGGTGTGGTAGAGGAGGGTGGGCAGGGGTGGGGGGTCCAACCTAGGGTGGGCCGGCCAGCCGGGCAGGCCTTGCAGAGGTGACCACTGAGTCAGTGTCTTTGCAGGGTGCATCGGAGTTCATGGTCTGTTGGGCAGGAGGAAGTGTGGGTGTCTAGACTACCACGGAAGGCTCGTTCAGGGAGGCCAAGGCCACCAGAGGACGACTGGAGCCAGGGTGTGAAGCCAGAGCTGCCTAGAAACACTTTGCCCAGGCCCCAGGGATGCCCCCTTGGGGAGGTACAGCACTGATCCCTGCCCGACAGTCTGCCCGGTGCCTGCCATGACCTGGGGAGGGTAATGAGCAGGAGAGACCATGTGCCCAACCACAGGGGCGCCTGTGGGTGCCCGCCAGAGCCACTCCCTTGGAGGAACCCGAAGGAGGTGGCCCAGTGAGGACAGGATTTGGGGGAGAGTCTGACCTGGGCCTCCTGGGCTGCGCTTCTCTTCCCTGCGTGGCCCTGGGGAAGCCATTTCTCCTCTGGAAATTGGCTTAGCAAAACCACAGGAGAATGTCCCAGGAGCCGTGGGCAGAGGGCAGGACCCAGGGCCACTGCGGGGGCAACCACACTGGGGTTCCACCTGGGCAGAATGAGGGTTTAATCATGGGCCTGCATGTGAGGGCAGAGGGGAGGTGGGCAGGTGGGCGCGGGGCAGCAGAGGAGGGAAAGGGGAGCGGAAGTGGGGGACTCCAAGCTATGGGGTAGGAGGAGCCTGTGTGGGGCCAGGGTAGGCTGTGTGGGGGTCCAGGGGGCTGGGTGAGCGGAGAGGGGCAGCCTCCCTGCTGCCTGTCAGATGAGGGTGTCTGATGCGAGCAACCCTGAGGGTGAGATGGGGATGTGATCCCAGGAGGCTCCCATAGCTCCTGGGGGCTTCGGGGCAGAAAAGATAATTTCCTTTGCCTGAACTTGTTGGCAGGAAGCTTCCCGAAGGCCTCGCTGCGCTGTGACAGCTGCTCCCTGGAGGCTTGCTCTGCTCTGTTGGCCGCCCTCCCCTGCCTGGACCCCGCGGCCACGGTGGTGGTGACACACCTGGTCCTGGTTCTCCTTCCCAAGTCACATGTCTCATTGCTTCAGGGCCCCTGAGCTGGTCTCATTCCAGCCTCTGCCCATGCACAGATGAGGAAACTGAGGCCAGAGAGGCCCTGGGATGTGGCCATGCCATACAGCCCTTCCGTGCGCCAGGAGCTGCCTCTGTGGCCCCAGTTCTGCGCTGGGTACTGGGCACACGGGCTGTGGTAGCCCAGCCCTCACCCTGGATGGATGTGGGATTTGGAGTCCAGATGAATGGAAGGGGTGATGGTAGCCCCAAGGGGAATGGGTGGGCCGGAGCGGTGGCCCCCAGATGGCTCTGGTGGGGTGCTGAGGTGGGGGTATGGAGGTGATGGCTATCAAGGGAGAGGGCCAAGGCTCAGGTCCATGGCTGGCTTCCAGGATGCCTCTGGACTATGGCTGTGTCCACCATGGCTTAGGAGGTGGACAGGTCCCAGGATGTCCCCTGCCCTCTGAGAATCAGCTCTGGACACTGTCTCTCCCATGGGTCTCTGCATGGCCTTGGGGTGTCTGCAGGAGCAAGGGGCCGGGAAGGGGCATGGTCAGGCCTCCAGACTCGGCCTCCCACTCCCACGTTTGTTGACTTTTATGGACCCTCAGTCAAGTGCTTTTCCCATAGGAGTGAGGTACTATTGTTACAGATGGGGAAACGGAGGCACAGAGCGTTTCCATGGCTCACCTGGGGCCTCAGTTCTTACTAGTAGAGCTGGGGCTATTCAACAGAAACAGAATGTAAGCCACACATGTAAGCCACACACACTGTCTCACAGTTTCTCAGGGCCACGCCGGAAAAGCAAAAGTAAATAGGTGAAATTGATTTTAATACTATATTTTTGTTTAACGTAATAGGTGCAAATATGATCCTTTTCAGCATGCAGTCCATATAAAAATGGCTCACCAGGTAGTTCTCTTCTACTCATTCTTCCTAAGAACATACTAACTGAGATGGTGACGTGTGACGCTAGCACACATGTCCATTGGGACAAGCCACAGTGCACGGCTCAGTGGTCTTTGGGGCTTGTGGGCTCCGGCTGGCCCTAGACTCTGGGCACCTGCCCTTTCCTGCTCAGGGCCTCACGCAGTGGCTCCTGGGCTCCTTCCTCCTCCTCGAGACAGCACGAGGCAGGAGCCCTTTCCCAGGTGGGCAAGACTTGGGGGACAGCGTGCGATCCTGAGGGTGTGGCTGGTGCCTCCCGCTTCCTGTGGGTTTCTTCCTCCTCCCATGACCCCGGAGTCTGGAGGGTGTCAGAGTGGGGCCTGCATGAGCTGGGAGACAGCCTTCGAGGGCCTCTTGAGGGACCTTCCCCAGATGGGGTGCTGATGGAGGACCCCAGCCCCGTCGCCTGTTGGTGAGGGTGACTGGAGTCAGAGGTGCAGGGATTCTGTTGCCCAGGCTCCTGCCGAGTACTGGGCCCCGTCCTGCAGCAGGTGGAGAGGCACAGAGACCAGGGAGAGCTCGCAGGGCGCAGAGCGGCCGGCTGTGCACCTCCCGGAGGATGGATGCTGCCTCTGCGGCCCGTGCCTTTGCAGGCCTGGCCTCTGATGTCTTCCCCTGTACCCCTCTCAAGCCTGGCCCCCACCTCCATGGAAACTGCTGGACTGAGGCCCTGTTGGACTGTGGCTGCGGAGGGCGGGACCCTCGAGCTTCTGTTGGCACTTGCTGGTGAGCCCTTGGCAATGAGATGCACATTACGGTCATAAATGATGTCGCCCTGCGTGGAAGGCACCTTCAAACCGCCCCGTCAGCCTGTCTATCCGTGAGATTGACGGAGGCTGCTCATAGCCAGGGCTCAGAGGCTGACGGGAGGGGCTCCCTAGGAGGCCCCGCAGACAGGCAGGGCCCAGGCAGGCCCGTTTCTGCAGAGTGTTGGGGGCCGAGGGGGCGGGCTGTCCTCTGGATGGCGGACAGGACGGGGCAAGGTGAGACAGGCTGGGACTGGGTGGGGCCTCTTCTTTCCCACGTGCTCAAGGGTGGCCCCTCAGCCCTTGCTCCCAGGTGCCTTGGATCAGCAGAGACTGCTCTCTGCCACATCTTAGCACTGGGCAGGCTTCTAAGGGGGTGGGTCTCGGTTGGCAGGCAGGCCCCTGGCTGTAGTGGAGAGTGGAGAGAAGGTGGAGGCTGGAGGCTTTGCTGGGATGGGCTGCCTGCTTCCCTGAGTTGCCCGGGCTAGAGTCCTGCTCAATTGAATTTGACCTGAGGACAGCATCCTAGTCTGTCTGGGCCTCAATTTCCTCACCTCTAAAATGGGGACAGTAGTCCTCCCCTGCAGGGAATGGTGAGGATGGTGCTGTGTCTCCAGAACCCGGGGCCTGGCATGGCAGCTGCAGCTGAGGTTGGCAGTCCTTCCCCGTAGCTCTACCCGCAGCTCTGCTCCTGACCTGGGCTTGCCCAGATACAGGGCCTGCTGGCCCAGGGAGCATGAACCCTCCTTCCTGACAGCTGGAAGATGTCCCCAAGCTTTCTGTCTCTGCAGTGGCCCCAGTCACGTGGCTTTGTGCCCACTGCTCACCTATTGTCCTGTGAGAGGAGATACAGGCTGTGTCTCTGGGGACAGGCTGAGCTCCAGGGACGCTTCTCCTGCCTTTCGGAGGGAGATTTTTGGGCCTTCCTGGAAAGGCTGGGAACAGTGTGGGCGGGCGCCCAGTCCTTTTGTGGACCCTCACCGCCAGTGCTGGAGGTGGTGCTGGGCTGGACCCAGGCAGGGATCACTGCTGAGGGTCATTGAGCACCCCAGCTTGCTGGTCAAATCTCTTCCATCTCCATGGAGGCTAGCAGTGGGAGCCCAGTGACCCCCCCCCAAGGATAGGTGCAAGAAGGGGCTCAGAGAGGATGGGGGGCTCGGGGAACTTTGGTCCAAGCTGGAATCACAACCCTGGCTCTCCTGCAGAGGTTAAGTGCTGGACAAGGCTCTAATATGTGGTTCCTTCTGTTGCCGACCCTAGGAGGACTGCCTCCCCCAGGCTACGCCCTCGAGGAGCATGGGGATCCAGGGCTCTGGGGTGGGAAGCACCTCCGTGGCCTTTGCAGCCTGACACCTGGCCACTGCTGGCTACCCTGCGGGCAAGTTCTCCCTGCTCTCTGTCCATCACCACCTGCTGCAGGGATGCCAGGGTCCCTCCAAGTACAGGCCCTGGGCCAGGGGAGGGCAGGACAGAGCAGGCACTGGAGGTGGGGACTGGGGACTGGGGCTGCCTCAGCCCCGGTGTTTCCACATCGGTGCTGCAGTTTCAGGCCCGTTCCCCATCTTCCCCACCCTTGTCAGAGTTCTGCCCCACCAGCCGCCTCTGCAGGCCCCACCCCCACAACGCCTGGCCAGGACGACTCCCTTTGCTGCTCTGGCTTCTTTTCCGTGTTGGCTCCAAGAACACACATGTTTGTGCATGTGTGTGCCTGTGCGTACGTCCGTGCGTGTCTGTACCTCCTGTGTGCATGTTTGCACACGTGAGTCTGTGTGCCTGTGTCTGTGGGTCGCATGTGGATGCCTGGGTTTGTGCCTAGGTCCCCATCTGTATCTGGGTCCGGGAGCGTGCACTCTGGAATGCGCGGGGCGGGCGGGCCGGCGCGGCCCCCCGGGGAAGGCTGGGCGGAGCTGGGGGCGGAGCTGGGGGCGGGGCCGGGGCGGCCCCCTCGGGCGTCCGCGGACTTGGCCTTTACCTGCGGGGGCGGAGCGAAAGCTGAGAACTTAAAGGCGAAGGGCGGGGCGCGCCGGATCCAGAGCGGCTCCCGGGCGGCGCCGAGCGGAGCGGAGCGGATCCCAGGGCTCGGCTTGCGCACCCGCCTGGAACCCAGAACCACCCCCAGCCGCCTGCCCCGTCGCCCGGCCGCCGGCTTAGGGCGCAGCGCGGCTGGTCCTCGTGCCCTCCCGCCCGCTGGCCTACCCGGCCATGGTGACGTCCCAGGACCGCGGGCTGGCCGCGCTGTGGTGCCTTGGGCTCCTGGGGGGCCTGGCGCGCGTCGCGGGCACGCACTACCGCTACCTCTGGAGGGGCTGCTACCCGTGCCACCTGGGCCAGGCCGGCTACCCCGTGAGCGCCGGTGACCAGAGGCCAGGTGGGCGCCGGGCGAGCCTGGGCAGGGGCGGGCGGGGCCAGGGCGCCTTCTCCCGGGCGCGCTCCCTTTGTTTCCTCTTTTTAAAGTTTGCGCCAAGGCGCTGCCAGCTAGGCTGGAGGGAGCAGGGCGGGGCAGTGCCCTGCTTCGGGGACAGGGCCTGTGGGCGCTGAGAAGTCGGACACCCCCATCCCCTCTCAGGGCTGTCGGCAGAGACTGCTAACGTCCCGGTCCCTTGACCGGAGGAAAGAAAAACATCCCCTGCGTTTATCTGTGGGAGCAGGGTCCCCCGCTCCCCATGGCACTGGCGTTTTGGCAGGTCAAGTGAAAAGGCAGGCTGGAGAGAAAGGCCCTTTGGGACCCCCGGAGCTGAGTCTCCAGGGTCCCCAGAGCTCAGCCCCTTTGGGGTCCTGTCTGTGAATGTGGCAGGTGCCGTTCTTCCTGGAGCCCCACAGGCATGGGCAACTGAGGACCCTGGTGACCTGGGAAGCAGGTTACAGCGCTGTCCTCTTTCCATCCTGCCTCTCTCTGCAGCTGGGATCTGGGGCCTACACTGGGCCCGCCTGCCTCCACGTGGTTGCTTTGAACTCCTGGGATCCACAGAGCTTGGAGCTGGGCACCCTGGGGAATTGGAGGAGGGCTTGTGGGGTGTGCAGCTCCCAGTGAGTCATCAGCTGCATTATCCGGGGTAGGCAGTGGCTGGTGGGGGCCCTGAAATGCCTCCTTAGATACATCACCCCTCCTCAGCTGTTTCCAGTGCTGGTCCGAGCCTCTGCTTCCGTCCTGCCTGAAGGACTAAGCACCACGCCCTCAGTGTGGTAAAGGCTTCCTTCATCCCTGTTTTGGTCACTTGGCCCGGGGGGGTCCAGGCTCTATCTTCGCTGGGTAGGCAGCCTTCCGGCTGGGTGGCTCAGCCAAGGCCAGGTCCACCCACAGTGGCACAAAATGCCTTGCGACTGGGTAGCATCCAAGGCCTCTGGCTGGGTGTTGCTGGGCTCTCCAGAGCTGGGAGCCCCTGTCCTGGTCCAGGCATGCTCCAGCTTTGCGGGGGGAGAAGGAGAAGGAGAGGGAGAAGGTAATGGTGTGTGCTCCCTAGGGGTGAGGACCCCGTGGCATGTGTGGGGGACAAAGCAGGGCTTGGAACTTGATAACTGCCCTGAGCGGAGCTTTCTGGCAGGGGCCCAGAGCCCTCTAAGTTTCCTATAAGTCTAGGCGGGCTTCAGAAGGGATATGTCTTGGGTGGTTTCTGCAGAGGCAGCTGGTTCGAGGCAGCCCAGCCATGCCTGTCCACTTGCCTTTGTAGTCCTGGGCTGGGAGCTGTGGGACGTGGGTGATGGTCGCTGGGGGCCCCGTGGGCTCCCTGAGGCTCCTCCACTCCCCAGCCTGGTAGACACTACAGGTTGCACCAGTCTCCTGGTGAACCAGCCTGTGTTGGCACAGCCGTGTCACCGTGTGCCAGTGTGCTGACGGTTCTGTTGTGAGGCTGCCAAAGTCCATAGTCTCGTATCTAGCCGAGGGCAGCAGCAGGATCCTGGCCCAGCTATTCCTTAAAATAGCTGCTCTCTGAGCCCACTTGTCTCCCACCAGATGGCTCCCCCCAGGTTCATGTCGCAGCTGTCTGGGGCCTGTCTGGCCTGCCACCTTCCCCTTGTGGGGCTTGACCTGGGACTGGGCAGGGACAGTGGATTTGCCTCCAGGCTGGGCCGTTGTCACTGGAATGAGCAGGTTTTGTTGCCTGACTCGTAGGGGCCTCCAAGCTCCTTTCGGCCTTTGCTGGGGCCCTGCCCACCTCAGGCTCAGGCCCTCATACTGGCCTCTGAGTCTCGGGGGCCAGTGCTTCCTGGGGGCCCTGGTCCCACTGCAGGGCTCAGTGGGCAGCACGGTCTGTGTGTAGGTGGCATGGGCTGGTCCTGGAGCACAGGTCTGCAGAGGAGGGAACCCAGGGAGCCAGCTTCTGCAGGGCACGCAGCTCCCGTGAACCTGGCTGTGCGACCAGCCCCGCAGAGGGCACAGGAGCCAGGGGGCTGGGCTGCCAGAGCTGGCACTGGGAGCCCCAATTTCCAGCCCAGATGGTCTGAGTCTCTGTGACTCCTGAGACGACAGTGATGTGCTCTGCAGTTGTGTCCTGTGGGTGCGGTAACAAATAACCATACACTCAGTGCTTAGGACGGCATGGATTTATTACCTGACAGTCCTGCGAGGCCCAGTCCAAAGTGGGCTAAAATCAAGGTGTGGGCAGGGCTGTGCTCCTTCTGGAGGCTCTAGGGGGAGTCTGTCTCTTGCCCCTTTCAACCTGTAGAGGCCGCCCGCATTCCTGGTCTTGTGGTCCCTCCTCCATCCTCAAAGCCTACAGCACACACCTGCCAATCCCTGCCTCCCTCTGACCTCTGCTTCCATGCTCACATCTCCTCCTCCCCACCCTCTGACCCTCCTGCCTCCCTCTTATAAGGACCTTGTGATCATGTTGGGCCCACCTGGATATGCCAGGATAACCTCCCATCCCAGATTCTCAACTCAGTCCCATCTGTAAAGGTAGGTCCCTCTGCCAGATGAGGGTCTGGGGAAGAGGATGTGGACATCTCTGGGGGATGTTCGTTATTCAGCTGACCACATTGTCCTGAAAGGCCACTGTACCTATGGCTCTTCAGGTCACAGCCGCAGCCAGGGTCACCGGCTCAGCACCTGCGGGGTCCTTGCAGCCATCTGAGAACAGCTCAGCCCTGCCATCACGTGGGGTGCCTTGGGAGTGGGGCGGAAAGGGTTTGGGTGACATGTTCCTGCCTTACTTTCTGAGCAAAAATCATTTCTATTAAGGCGATTTGCTCAGTTCAAAGGGGCCGAGATCTCAGAGTGGAGGGGACCCCGGCAGGAGGTTGTCTGGCCAAGTGCCTGTCCCTGTAGGCCTCTGTCGTCCAAGTGGGAGGCCCCAAATCCTTCACCCTTGAGCTGGCTTGCTGTGTCCAGAAGCTGATCCTGGCTGACAGCAAACAGCAGGCACCGGAAGCCTGGGTGTGCTTCAGCGCCCCCACCCCCCAACCCTGTCTCCATCACCACAGCCCCCTGCCACTACCAGACGGTGTGGCTAGGGTGAGAAGGGCTTGGCCTAGCCGACCTGGGCCTGTGCATTTTCAGAAGGAGCGTGGAATTTCTGGAGGGACTAGTGGCTGAGAGAGGTGGGGCCGAGCCCTGCGGGGACGCTGGAGTCCCACTGTTCCTGTCCACATAGCAGGACACTTACATCATTACTTTTCCCCCTCTCGGGGGTCTTGGATGGAGGGATCTGAGCTCAGGGGGAAAGGGCCTCCTTCCTGAGCCCTTCAGGTGGGTGCCACCCACCCTGCCCTGCCCATTGGGCATGAGTCTGCCCCCCAGCTGACTCTCATTGGAGGGCACCAGGTCCCTCTGTCCCTCGAGCTTCTTTGGGGCACTGTTGGGGGCCTGTTAACCCTTTGCTTTCAAGCTTCTTCCTGGCCTTTGTGAAGGTTGCACTGATGACTTCATGGTGCAGGTGGAGAGGGTTCCTGGTCTCATTTGCAGCCCCCTCTGGGAGGCAGCCTCAGGGCTTAGGGATCCTGGGGGTCTCCCCAGAGTGGGTGTAGCTTGTGCAGGGAGTGGATGGCCGTGGAGGTCCCAGGCAGAAACCCCGGCCTCCTGGGGCTGTTGGTGTCATCTCTGGGTTGCAGGCACATTCTCAGGGCGTGGATGGGCAGCAGGGTTTCCATAGGTGGTGGGCACAGCCTGGTGGGTGGGTGTTATCCGTGGACTCAGGCTTGGGGACAGCTATGAAGAGCTTCTCAGTGTGTGCTGGCGCTGGCCGCTTGCAGCTAGCTGTCCACAGTGCTCCGATGCCGGAGTTTTAGGATTTAGTCCCGAAGGCGGGCGTTTTCACGGGGACCGTGGGTGGGAACTGGTGGTGGGAAGGCCTTGGTGATCACAGCCGATCATGGACCTGGTGATTGTTAAGCAGAATGAGAGAACCTCGGCTCTGTATAGCCCCTGGAAGTGAGGGATCAGGCTAGCCATGTTTCCCATGCGGTCGAGGACTTGTCGTTTGAAATCATAACATTTTCTCTCAGCGAGGCCATGCCCAGAGGGAGTCTGCTGGTGGCATTTTGAACTGAATGTTGCCTTCCCTCTCAAGGCAAGGACAGCGGGCGGGGCCTCCATTGTCACCCTGGCCAGAGGGCCCCAGACACTGGGCTCAGAGCTTTCGGAAGAGCACGTGTTTGTCTTTCTCCCCATGGTGACTCCTTGGCGGCTCTCAGAGGCCCCTCCCTCTCTTCAGATCTGTGAACCCAGCTGCGGGGTGGGTGAGGTTGTTGGATAAAAGGTGTCACCTAGGCTGGGCGTGGTGGCTCACACCTGTAATCCCCGCACTTTGGGAAGCCAAGGCTGGCGGATCACCTGAGGTCAGGAGTTTGAGACCAGCCTGGCCAGCATGGTGAAACCCTGTCTCTATTAAAAATACAAAAATTAGCCGGGCGTGGTAGCGGGTGCCTGTAATCGCAGCTACTCCGGAGGCTGAGGCAGGGGAATCGCTTGAACCCAGGAGGCAGAGGTTGCAGTGACCCAAGATCACACCACTGCACTCCAGCCTGGGCGACAGAGCAAGACTCTGTCTAAAAAAAAAAAAAAAAGAAGCGTCACCTGGCCTGAGTAGCAGACGTGGACTGCGGTGCCTGGGGTGATGCCCATGTCTGCCCTGACCTGGGTACTGGGCTCTTGCCCTCCTCTCCTGGCACCTCCTATAGTTGGTCCATGTTGTGTATATGGCCCATGCAGTCTCTCCCTCATGTTAGCCTTGGCCTCTCTGGCCGGGGCACTACTGGCACTTCCAAAGCTTCCGCCGTGCCCAGAGGCCCCGGACCCCTAGGAGAGTCCTCCTGGAGTGCTTCTGGAAGTCTCTCCAGTGGGGGTCACGGCGTGTTCTCTGGGCAGTGCTGAGGCTGCACAGCTCCATCTGTGCCCGCCACTGACTTCTCCTCTGAGAGCCGCTGTGTGCTGGGCGCTCTGGCCAGCTGGCAGGAGGTTAGCCCAGGGGCTGCACACACAGGTGTCCAGGAAGCCTGTGGCCTCCTGCCTGTCTGCTCTGTTCTGTTTGCCTCGATCGCTGCCTGAATTGCCCTGAGGCCCAGCTTGGCGACGTGGGCCTGGAGGGTGGGATGAGAGGCTGGGCAGCCCAAAGCCATCTCCGCATCTGTGCGTTCCTGCTGCGTTCCTGCTGCGTTCCTGCTGAGGGTGGTGGTGGGCCTGGATGCAGCCCCCTGGGTCTCCAGCCCTGGCAGGGTATCAGGGGGAGGATGCCTGGAGCACCACCGGCTCTCAGCTCGTGGTGCATTCCGGGGGTCCTACTGCACCTTTGGGCTTCCAGCCAGCACTTTCCCTATGGCCTGTGCCACGGGGCTGGGGATAGAAGCAGGTGGGCCCAGGTGTCCTGTGGTAGGAGGCTTCCTCTCAAAAGTGGACCTGCCCTTGGATCCCTCCCTGTTCTCTTCAGCCATGCTTATTCAGGGGGCTTTGTAAGCAGCCGGGGGGACAAGGGTCCTGCAAGGTGTCTGTGGCCTTGGGCGGCTGCTCTGCTCCCCTTGGCCGGTCCCCAGGCTGTGGAAGTCCAGGCAGTGCAGATGTGTGGAGAGTCTTCAGGACCAGGCTGCCCTCGACCCCTTCCTGCTCTCCTATTCCCCTCTCCGGCCTTTGAGTGGGGCCTCAGCTAAGTCTGGAACCTGAGGACACGTGGTTCTAAACTGAGCTGGCCCTTGGGCAGGGAGGGTCTGACGGGGTCTCGGCTGCTCTGGGATGGTGGGTGGCACTTCACAGGGGAGGGCACTGGCACAGCGGGGCCTCCTGCCCTGGGATGTGGTGGAGCTGCCCTTCTGGGTCCTTGCATGGGGAGCCTGTGGGTGTGGGGTCCCAGGCTGACCCCAGCTGCATTGGTTTCCCAGGGCTGCTGGAATAAACACTGCAAACAGGGTGGCTGCAAACAATAGAAGTTTCTTTTTTGACTATCTGGAGGTCAGGATTCTGAACCCAAGGTGTCCACGGGGTCACGCTCCCTGTGAACCTGTAGAGAGGACCTTCCTGGCCTCTTCCTTCTGGCCGTCCTTAGTCTGTGGCCTCGTCACCACAGTCTCTGCCTGGTCTTCGCATGGCCCTCTCTGTGCGTCTCTTGTCGGGACACGGGCATTGGATTTAGGGCCCACCCTCATCTGGAACAATCTCATCTGGAGCCTGAACTTAGGACAGCTGCAAAGACCGTGTTTCCAGACAAGGCCTCACTCAGGCTCCAGATGGCCATGAACTGTGGGGACACTCTTCAAGCCAGCACGTCCTTCCCTTCCCTCCCATTGCTCAGACTTCCCCCCACAGCCTGGGCATGGCCATTTCAAAAGCTGTCAGTTTCTTTTTTGGGGGCTTGTGGGTCCTGGTGAAGTGGTTGACACTGCCCAGGAAGCACTTTGTGGATTTGGACTTAAGAAAACCGCGTGTGCTCCAGGTTCAGTCTTGAAAGGCGCTAGGGGCCCAGCCTGTCCCTGGAGCCCTCTGCTGCTCCCCACCTTCCCGCCGGCCCTCGAGGCGGTGGCTCTTCCTTCCTGAGCAGGTGTCCAAGGTGGGAGTGCAGACCCTGCCTCCTCTGCTCCGGCTCCGGCAGGTGTGGGTGAGGGGCTCAGGGATGGTGCCCTCGAGGCACAGGGGGGTCCTGGGTCTGGGCCCCTGGCACCTGGGGGGCTGTGTCGGCAAGGCAGGAAGGCGCGGGTGCCCAGCTGCTGACCCTTCCCCATTCCTGCCCAGATGTGGACGAATGCCGAACCCACAACGGTGGCTGCCAGCAGCGGTGCGTGAACACCCTGGGCTCCTACCTCTGTGAGTGCAAGCCCGGCTTCCGGCTCCACACTGACAGCAGGACCTGCCTGGGTGAGTGTCGCCTGGAGACCCTGCCTGGGCTCCTGGCTTCGGCCATCCCTGCCCTCTGGGGTGTGCCCGGGCCTGGCCTGAGAGGGTGGCTGTGGACATGGAGAAGCAGAGGCCGTTCTGGCGGTGGCTCCTTCCTGTGGAGCGTGGCTCTATGGAATCCTGGCTACACCTTGCCCCAGGCTCAGGCCAGGAAAGGGACCGAGCGCCAAGTTGCTGGGTCCCCATAACCCCGGCTGCAAACCCTCTGCAGCCACAGTAAGCCTCGCTGTGATGCTGAGGCCTTCTCGGTGGACTGGGGAGTGAGCCCGTGGGTGGAGATCCTATTAAAGATTCTCTGCAACAGAAGCTGCCGTGGTTGATCAGCAGGGACCTGGACTGGTTGTGATGTCCCTTAGATTTGATTTGAGGGAGGCCTGGGTTGCTCACTAGGTGGTGGGGGAGGCTGGCCGAGGAGGCCTGGTCCAGGGCAGGGGCTGCGTGAGGCCACCCTTCACCTGCAGAGCTGGGCTTTGTGGGCCCAGGTGATCCCTGCCCACCCTTGGGGAGCCTGGAGGGTGTGGGCTGTGGCAGGTGGGGTAGGGGTGACCGAGAAGTGGGACCCTGGCCCTCAGCTTCCTCTGCGGGGTCTCTTGGATGTGGGAATGGGCTGGAGGAGGTGTCAGGGACAGGAACTGTGGCCGCAGGGAGGGAAGGTAAGAGGGAAGGAGGGGAGGTGCCAGGCCCCGAGGAACTGGCACAGGGCTGAGCAGGGGACTGGAGCCCAGGAATCTGGGGTGAAGAGTAAGTACACAGTCAGCCACCCTCACCCTTTGGTGCCCCCGCTCCTGGCTGGCTCTGGACACAGGCGCCCCAAGCAAGGACAGGACTGACCCTTTCGCTGGCCTCTGTCTGGAAGGCATGGGGGGTCGTTCTCTGGGTGACCGGGGTCAGGACGCCCCTTCTTTCTGCCTTGGAGGCCCGGAGCAGGGCCCAGGCCGGCTCCGAGGAGCCTCCCTCCTGGTCCTGCCTGCGATGTGGCAGGGCGGCCTGCCAGCCCCGGGGGCCCCCCCGCACACACTCACATGTCCCGGCCGCCGTGGGGATCCAGGCAGCGGCTCTGTAAAGTTTCCCTGGGTCTGAAAGTAGAAACAGATGCAGGAATGTTGTGATGTACTTCAGGACAACGGAGATGGGGTGCGGCCCCCGCCCGCCGCCTTGCGGGGACTTCTGGGAGCCTGGGGCACTTTAGCCTTGCACCCCCCAGTCCCCTCAGGCCCCATGGAAGAGGCAGCTCTTGGGGCGCATGTCCTTTTCTGGACCCTCCTCTCAGGCAGGGTCTTCCTTGTAGAAGGGCAGCCCAGGTGTCAGCCGGTGGGGCCTCTCCTGGCCTCTAATCGCCTCTCCTGGCCTCTAGTCCCCTCTCCTGGCCTCTAGTCCCCTCTCCTGGCCTCTAATCCCCTCTCCTGGCCTCCTCCTGTGAGTGGGGGCCTTGGAACACTCACTCTTCTAGGCTTTGTTTTCACCATCTGTGTGATGGTGACCTTTCCTGAAACCCTCAAAAGGGACAGGGACCACCCCACCCACCACATCCCACTGCCCACCCACCCGTCACTCACTCGGCTGGAGCCTCCTCCTGTAGCCGGGCCTTCTGGGATTTGCCTCCCAGGAGGCTGTCCTGGGGATGTCTGCACACTTGGGGCCCCAAAAGTCTTAATTTGCGGTACTCGCCCATTTTAAAGGTTTTCTGCGGCAGATGCCAGGGCCCCTGGGCAGGGCCTGCACAGCCTGGCAGGAGGCTCCTGGGACCTCGGGGCCTGTCTGGCCGTCACCTCCCAGGGTGCCCCCTGTGTGAGTGGTGGGCTCCCGGTGCCTCCACAGCCTTCTCCAGGGCTGGTGCCGGGCTCCTGGCCTCCTCGCTCCACGGAGGGCCCAGGTGAGACTCGCCTGCATGCCAGCCTGTCACCTAAGTGCGTTCACCTGCTTGGGTCTGCTGGACGCAGAGTGGTCACCTTGGAGTGCACCTTCTCTTTCATTTGACTGTGACTCCCAGCAAGGCCTTTACACCGAAGCTTCAGGAAATACAGCCCCGGAGCTGTGATGCATCTGTTTCGCTACGGAAGATGCTGGGTGTTTCACCCCCAGAAACAAGTGGTGACCCTCGCTTTGACAGCAAGAGTGACTTGGGTCCCACTAGCCTTTGGCTGAGTTGAGTTGGAGAAATGCCTTCCCGTCCCTAAAGTCCCTGGTGGTGGCCTGGGCATCCCTGGCCTGGGGACACGTGAAGACTAGCCCCATTCCTAGGCCACCCTGCCTGGGCACCATCCAGACCCCCTTCCTGGCACTATCTGGGGCATGTTGTCCCCCTCGTCCCTTGCCCATGGTGGCCTCTGTGTGAGAGGGATGCCACAAAGGCTTTGCCTCTGTGGGTGGGGGATACCAGATGGCGAGTTCCTGGGAGCTGACGCCTGCAGGGGCGGGGCCGGTTCCTCGGTCTCCCAGGAGTTTCCAGGATTGGCATGGGTTTGTCAGCCTGGGCCCAGCGGGAGCTGCTCTCTGTGGGGGCCTGAGAAGCTTCTAGAGTGGGGCTGGAGTCCCCTGGGGGCCACTTCCCAGGCAAAGCCAGGCGTGTTTGTTTGAGGGCTGCCTCACCGTCTCAAGCCCCTTCTTGTTGCTGAGGACCCGGCCAGGCTGTGGGCCTGAGACGCCGGCCTGGGATGGGGAGGGTGTTGCGGCATCTCAGCTCCTGGCCAAGGGCTGCCCTGAGGGGGGTCTCCTGTGGCAGCTCAGCCTGGGCCTGTCAGAGGACACTGCCCACCCAGTCTGTGCCAGGCTGCCTGGACTCTGTGAGGGCTTGATGGGGGTAGGGCTGGATTTCTGGCCCCTGGGGAGTTTGGAACCCTTCACCCTCCACTGCCTCGCCTTCCTGCCTCGGTGTGGGGGCATCTTCAGGTTCACACTGGCACCCTCTGCCCAGGCCTCCGTCGGCAGGAGTGGCCTCTCCCATCAGCTGTGGGCGGGCTGCTCGGCTGGAACCTGGAGCTGCTGCGGAGCCCCTCCCCTGGGCCTGCCAGGGTCATCCTGGCTGGGAGGGTGCTGTGACCCCTCCTGGGGCTTTGCTGGGGAACAAGGAACATGCCCCACAGGCTTGAGGCTCTGCAGTTGGACTCCCCACTAGCAGCTTGGAGTGAGGCTTGCAGAGAGGCTGGTGGAGAAGCTGCCCAAAGATCCGCCCTTCCTTCCCCAGCCTGGGGCCAGAGCTCTCAGGGTGCTGACACCTTCAGGGCCCGGAGCAATCTGGGAAGGCTCCAGAGGAGGCTATACCTGAAGGAGGCCTTAAAACACTCCAGAGGGGCCTTGAAACACACTTGAACTTGCCTCTGAGGCAGAAAAAGGGCAGGAAAGGTACAACCTCCACACCTCCCTGCCTTCTAGATGAGCTTATGGAAATCAGACACCAAAAGGGTTCCCCTCTCAAAAGTGAGAATCTACAGGAAGGACTTTGCCATTGGCTCCCACGTTGCGAGAGTGTGGGTCCCCGTTCCCCAGCCCTGGCCGCCCAGTCCTGGTGTGCCCCATTGCCCTGGCCGCCCAGTCCTGGTGTGCCCCATTGCCCTGGCCGCCCAGTCCTGGTGTGCCCCATTGCCCTGGCCGCCCAGTCCTCATGTGCCATATTGCCCAGGGCGTCCAGTCTTTGGGGTGGGAAGAGCAGGGCCTAGTGAGGCCCGAGGGCGGGGCCACACCTGCTTCTTATTCTCAGTCCCTGAGCCTGAGTCCGCCCTTGCCTTCCCCGGTGGTGTGAGGAGCAGTGGTCTGGCCCGAGTGTCTGGTTTTCCGTTCTTGGTTTTCCATGACGCCCTGCAGAGTGCCAGCGTGCAACACCCAGAGAGGGAGCAGCTCCCATGTGGTCTAACACTGCACTGGAGACCTCCACCTCCATGGACCTGGGGTGCTCTGAGCCGGCACGATGCCCGCCCGTGCTCCTGGAGGCGGCCTGGCTGCCCTCTGGACCGTAGCCTTGGACATGGCTGTTCCCTTATGTCCCCTGGGTCGAGCAGCACTCCCAGGGCCTGTCTGAGGGCCACAGATGTCACTGGCTCAACCAGCAGAGGTCCCTCCAGATGAAACGCCCTGTGCAACCCCAGGGAAGAGGTGGGCCCTCTGTCCTCCCCATCTCAGCCCATGCCCATCAGGCCTTTGGGCTGAATACTGTGGGGGAGGGGACTCTGTTGTCACCCCCTGGTGGCCTGGCCACCCCCTGCCTGTGTCCCCCAGAGTTAGATGGACTCATGTGCACACGGCTGGGGAAGGACTCCCGGCCCTGCCTCCCCACCTGGCTCTGCCATGGGTGTGCTGTGTGCCCTGGGGCAGACTTCCCTCCCCGGACCTGGGTCTCCCCATCACGGCAGTGAGAGGCTGCATAGACCCCTCACCTGGCCCCTTGGTTCCTTCTTGGAAGGGAGGCCCGGCCCAGAGGAGGCTGCTGGCAGGCAGCTCAAGTGTGTGAGCTCCGGGCTGCTCCTCAGAGCACACGTGTGCAGACCCAGGACCTGAAAAACCCAACGCGGACTGCAGTTGCAAACTGGGAGTCTGCCTCTCTAGCCTTATGGCTTCGAGAGGCTGGCCTGGGCCCAGCCAGTAGGAGAGAGGGGAGGAGCAGCTGATGGGCAGCCCCCTCAGTCCAGGAGACCACCCTGGGCTTCCGCACATGGGAAGGGGGCCTCTTGTGGCCTTGCCTGAGTCTAGAGGTGCTGGCTGAGGCAGAGTGGGGTGCTTGGGTACAGGGGTGGGGGTGTGGGATGGTTGCACCCCAACCCAGAGAGGCCATCTGGGTTCAGAAACCCAGCAGGAAGGTGGGGCGCTCGGGCTGGGGGCTGCCTTGCTGCAGTGGGAAGGGGAGCTGCTGCCCTGCCAGGGTAAGAGTCGGGAGCAAAAGGAGGTGGAACCAGCAGAAGGGGCTGAGTCAGGGCCCGTGTGGGGGCAGGGAGGAGTGATGGGAGAGGCCTGGACCATGCCTTCAGCTGTGGTGAAGGGCAAGGGCTGGCCGCCTTGCTCCCCTCTGACCGCCGCCCGCTGTGCTGGTGCCAGGTACTGCTTAGGGAGTCGGTTGCTGTCCTGACGATACAGACCAGGCCTGCCCTCCCAGGTCTCTGGTGACAAGGAAGCCGCCTTCCTAAACGCTCTGAAGAAGCTGAACCAGTGTGACGCTCACGCAGCCGTGGGTCGGGGCCTCCCTCACGAGGGCAGGTCGGAGCTGACACTCAGCAGTGAGTAGGCACATGTGGTGGTGCAGGCGCTGCGGGCATTGGGTGCCCACGGTGCGCCCTGCAGCTCCCACCCTGGAGTGCCCCTGTTGGCGCCTGCCGTCTGGCCTCCTTCATTCCACGTGTGTGGTCCAGCTGCCGCCCGCCACTCCCTAAATCACCCGGTGTCCCTGGTAGGCCAATAGGATGCTGCTAGCACTTGTCTCTAGGGACCCACCTGTCACCTTGGCCAGTGGGTCTGGACCACTGCAGCCAAGCATGTGCCCAGCTGACCACCCAGAAAGGCGGGTGCTGGGCAGGACGATCTGGCTGGCCCTGGGCGGGGGTGGGGGCCTTGCTGCAGTGTGAGCTGTGGGGTCAGCTTAGCCTGGCCCATGGAGGGGGATGGTGGGCGTTTCCTTCCCTGCTCCGTCTCTGGGTGCCTGGTGGCCATGCTGAAGGGTCAGTGTCTGCCTGGTACTCTGTGTTGTTGGGGTGACATCATGGGCTCAGACCCCTTGGCGTGTGGATGAGGACAGCCACTCTCACGGGCTGTGAGTCAGTAGTGCCCTGTGCCACAAGGAGACCCCATTGAGAGGGCAGGGGATGGGGCAGGTGTACAGGGCAGGGCCGCCTGGAGGGGAGCTGGGGGATAAACATGCACCCCAGCCTGCCATCCTGGCCGTGTCCCCAGCAGAGGGCTTCCTAGAAGGCAGGGCTGCGGGTGACCACTGACCACATGTGGCAGGAGACTCAAGGCCTAGAAACCACCCCAATCTGAGGGCAGTAATTATAAGCCCCGTGAAACCAGCAGGGACCAGAACCACCCTGGAGAGCTGGCCTCGAAACCACTGGGCTGGGTTTGGAGGCTTGGGCAGAAGAGCTGCTGGGCCCACATCCAGCCCCTGCCTCGGCACAGCTCTCAGTCAGCCAACGAGCTCAGAGGCTGGGCCTGGCCACTGATGCCCCACCCTCTGTTCCACCCGACGCCCAGGACACTGCGCCTCCAGCAGAGACCAAGCTGGATCAGGCGGAAGGAGGCCCCTTTACCTTTGCAGAGCTCCAGCCTCACACGTGCCAGAATCCTGGGTGGTGCTACCTCCTGCTGGCAGAGGTTGGCATTGCACCCTAGCCCGAGTGGACCTGCATGTGCCTGGGCTGGAGTGATGTCTCCTAGAATTGGCAAACTGGGGAGTTAGGGTGACCCAGGCAGCTCTGGCTGCCATAATGGAGAGAGTGCTCTGGGTCTCTTCCTTCAAGGACACTAATCCTATCTGGTCAGGGCCCCACCCTATTCCCTCTCAGAGACTCTATCTCCAAATACATTCACCTTGGGGATTAAGGCTCCAACATAGGATTATTTTAGGGAGGACGCATTCCATTCATTACAGAGTGTCCCCCAGCAACAGTCAGTTGCATCTGATCTGGAAGTGGGCGAGGACTGAAGTTAGGTCTTGGCAGAACAAGACTCCAGAGTCAGGAAGGGACGGAAACGTTGGGCAGGATCGCCAAAGCACCCGGTGCGATTACGCACACTGACCATCAAACTCTCACTGGGTGGGGATTTTTTCCTTTGAGAAAACACCACTTCAGTATTAAAGAAGCGAAAGACACAGTAGGGCTTGCCGTCAAGCCCGCGTCTGTCCGCAGGCGAGCCAGGTGAGGGCTGTGGAGCACAGACAGGGAGGGTCTTCCCCCACTGGGAGGCAAATCCCCAGTCCGTGTCTGATGGACACACTCAGCTTTGCCGGGTCTGAGCTTGGTCCGCTTTGCAGGGCTGTAGCAGGTGCGAGTCTTTGGCTGTGGCCTGGGCGGGGGTGGCTGGGCTGTGTGTTTTGCAGTCAGGTCTCACTGTCCCAAGGGTTCTGGACACATCCCCAGCAGTGCTGGGCACTGGCCATGCAGGGGTGGCCCTTCCTGAGCTGCACGTCCCAGTGCTGGTGAAAATCTGCCTGGTTCAGCTTTCCGGGAATCTGTGGCACGGGATATATGCGATGACACTGGGCTTGGCTCCCGGCTGTGCACAGCTTGGGAGCATCTGGGGTGTTAGAACTGTGTGGAGAGCAGCAAGAGGACGGGCTCTGGGGGGATCCCTGCCTCTGACCCCCCGCCCTGGTGGGCTTCAGTGGGCACCATGCCCGGTGGTCCCTGGGTACATCTCGGGTCTCTGCCTGTCTGGAGGGGCTGAGGAGAAGCCTCTTTCTTTCCCAGCCCTGCCACAGCCTCCTGGGTCCTTGTGGTGCCTGGGTCCTGATGGCCCAGCTTCCCTGCCATGGGCTCTGTGCCCCCTGTGCCTGCCTGGCCCTGCCAGGAGGGGTCTGTTTCCTATTACGTGTTCCAGACAGGGGTGTTGTTGCTGTGGTGAACACAATAAACAGGGCCCCCCGAGAAGGCGGGGCCGGCCCAGGCCTTGTTCAGAGTCCCCTGGAGCCACGGTGGTAGCTTCAGCAGAGCTGTCTCAGGTGAGGCAGGCCGGGCCTGGGGGCCAGGACAGCTCCCATCTTGTCTGGGCAGTTAAGTGGATGGGGCTCGGGGCTCGGAGGCAGACAGGCTTACCTGAGTTCTGCCCTGGGCTCCCCACAGCCTGCACGTGTCAGGGCCACGTGGGGCGGGAGACAGAGCCATCACTGCAACCCCCAACAGCCTCCCAAGGCTGGCTCTGCCCTAGGAGGGGACCCTCAGCGCCTGCTCCCCTGTGGGAGACAGGTACGGCGAGCAAGGTGGGGTTTTTAAGCCAACTTGCTCTGAGGGGCCTTCTCAGGGCCCAGAGGCAACTCCACTGCTCCAGCCGCTGCCTGCTCCGTTGACCTCTGACTGCCCTCCCCTCCGTGGTGCCGGGCTTCCCATCCACCATGCAGCAACAGTAGATGGGTTCCCCAGTCTTGGCCCCGGGCCCAGCCACCTCCCAGGGATGTTGGCAGCCCCCCAGGAGGTGCCCCAGAGGAGGCGGCATCTCAAAGAAGCCTCCCCGCTCCGAGAGTCTTGGCGCTTTGGTAATGGGGTTCGGGATTGCTTTGGGCACAGGCCTGGGCAGATGGTGTCCCCTGCCCGGGCGCAGGCAACAGCACATTCTTGCGGCTTCCCTCTGAGCTTGGGGCTGACTCCCTCCCGAACCACAAGGCGACTGCCAGAGACATGACAGTAACCAAACCCCCGCCAAGGGGCTGGCTGCAGCTTCTGGCAGAGGTCTAGTGCCCACCCTGGGTGCCCAGCCTGGCCCAGCACCTTCTCCCCCCGTCCCTGGGCCAGCTCAGGGCACAGCCCCATCCATCCACTGGGTACAGGCACCCGCTGAGTCAACCTGACCCCACAGCCCATGCGCTGCAGGAATGTGCATGGAGGAATGAGAGTGTGGGCACTGCATGGGGTCAGCCGTGAGGTGTGGCCTGGCCTGGGGTGGGTAGGAGCTGTACTGGTCCCTTGGGAACTGGGGGCCAAGCCTACGGCCCATGGCAACTGTCCATGGCATCCCCACACCTGCCTCCACCCTGGCCTAAGGACCACGGTGGTGAGATGCCTGGGTCTTAGTCACCGCCTGCCAGCCTGCAGCCTCCTCCAGGGAGATGCAGCTTGCTGGGGCACTGAGCCCTTACTTGCAGCTTCTCAGAGACCCCTGGCGCTTAGTGTTCTGTGCTGGGGGGTGCTGGGCTTCTGTCTGGGTGGGGCCCCCTTCTGTGTCCAGCCCTCGAGCAGGCCGGTGCTGGAGGGTCCAGTGAATCCCTCGCGGGCCTGAGGATTCTGTCTGCGGCAGAGAAGGCAAAACCAGGCCTGTGGGCTGGGCAGGAGGCAGCGTCTGACGGTGGAGATGAAAAGGCGGAGGGGCTCGGAGTGCCTGGGAGGGGTCCTACAGCAGGAGGAAGTGGCCATGCCACTCCTTACTCCATGCCAGCCGGGGACAGACTGTTGGCCAGGCATCCTCTTGGGCTGACCTGGGGTCCTCTCCGTGTCCCCAGCCATTAACTCCTGTGCCCTGGGCAATGGCGGCTGCCAGCACCACTGTGTCCAGCTCACGATCACTCGGCATCGCTGCCAGTGCCGGCCCGGGTTCCAGCTCCAGGAGGACGGCAGGCGCTGTGTCCGTGAGTGCAGCCAGCCTGGGAGGGAAGGAGGACCTGGGGGTGGAGGCAGGATGAGCTGCCTTGCCTCGGCTGCTAGAGGAAGTGGGTCTTCAGGAGGCCCCCAAGGCTGCTGAAAGGCCTGGTAGGCCATGGCCCAGCCCATTAGGCCGTGCCCCGGGGTGGCACATCTGGGGCCAGGAAGCTCAGGATGGGAGCCGCCTCACTACTGTAGGTGCCCACCTGATGGGGGCTGCCTCACTTTCATAGGTGCCCACCTGAGGCTTGCTGCCCCTGGGAGGAGGAGGCGGGCCAGGCCTGGTTTGGCACTTTGCTCTGAGTCCTCAGGACTTCATGGAAGGAGGGGGCTTTGCTGATGGTGACGGTGGGGCAGGCTCAGTGGTCCTCCAGAATATGGAAATGGGGGCTGTGGGTGGGGCAGGTGCTGAGAGAATGCCCCCACCTGGCCTCTAGGGTCCTCCCCAGTATGGGCATGAAGGGGCTGGAGTCACAGAGCTTGGGGGCCACCGCCCTGGTGTCAGCGCCAGCACCTGGACAGAGAAGGGTGGTGGGAGGAGCTGGCCTGGGCTGCGGTTGACCTGGGCTGGCTGGCCTTGTCCTGAGACTGCAGAGTCTTCTTGGCGTCTTGGGGGCTTCCCGCACCTGGGAGGAGGGAGACCCACTGCCCAGCCCATCAGCCTGGAGCACAGAGTGGGGAGAGCACTGGGTGAGGGGGGTCTCACAAGAAGCCTTGGGGCAGGTGCCCTGCAGCCACTGGGATCCCCTCTCCCCAACCCCCTCCTTGGGTCCGTGGCTGCAGGGAGAAGCCCGTGTGCTGACAGGAATGGCGGCTGCATGCACAGGTGCCAGGTGGTCAGGGGCCTCGCCCACTGTGAGTGCCACGCAGGCTATCAGCTGGCAGCGGACGGCAAGGCCTGTGAAGGTAGGACGCCCCTCCCCTGCTCTGCCCCACCCAGGGTCAGAAAGCACACCCAGGCGCTGTGGAGGGACCTGTGTCTAACTCTGGGGCCGTGGCCTCCCATGGGAGCAGGCCCTTTGGGAGCAGGACTGGCCCTGCCTTGCCCGCCTTGGGTGACCTGGGATGTGACGGTCTCATCTCCCCTGCTGGGGGCTGAGGGGCGAGGGTAGGAAGGCTTTTGCCAAAGCTGCTCCCAGCCTGAGGCTCCTTTCACCGGAACTGCACCGCGGAGCCCAGGTGTTGCTTATAGTTTTTAAACTATTGTATTTCCTAAGTAGTGCCTGCCTGGCAGGAAAACCAAAGAGTGAATAAGAGAAAAGGAATGAGCCAGGCGCGGTGGCTCACACCTGTAATCCCAGCACTTTGGGAGGCCAAGGTGGGCAGATCGCTTGAGTTCAGGAGTTCAAGACCAGCCTGGACAACATAGTGAGATCCCCGTATCTACAAAAAAATAAGAAAACCCAACTAGCCGAGCATGGTGGTGCACACCTGTGGCCGCAGCTACTTGGGAGGCTGAGGCAGGAGTCCCAGCTACTTGGGAGGCTGAGGCAGGAGAATCACTTGAGCCCAGGAGGTTGAGGCTACAGTGAGCCATGATTGCACCACTGCGCTACAGCCTGGGTGACAGAATGAGACCCTGTCTAAAAATAAATAAATAAAATAATAATAGTAAAATAGAACTAAAGAAGAAAGGAGACGTTGTTACTGAGCCCAGGAAACACCTGGATGTATGGGATGGGCTTCTGCTGCTTTGCTGGGGCTGTTTGTGAATGTGCTTGTTTAGAGTCAGGTTGCAGGCAGGTGCCATTGTTTGGAACCCACTGCCACACCACACCACCCTCTGCAGCATGGCTGGGGAACGTTTATTTGTTAACCACTCCCTGCACATCTGGGTGTTCCTGACTCTTCTCTGGGTCAAGTGGCCTTGGGGAGCGATTTGGTTGCCGCCACCCTGGGGGTCCACAGGGTGAGTCTCTGAGGCAGCAGGGTGTGTCCAGACCAGGCAGTGGTCAGTTTCCAAGGGTATTAGTCCATTTTCATGCTGCCAATAAAGACATACCCAAGACTGAGCAATTTACTAAAGAAAGAGGTTTAATGGACTTACAGTTCCACATGACTTGGGGAGGCCTCACAGTCATGGCGGAAGGCCAGGAGGAGCAAGTCACACCTTACATTGATAGCGGTAGGAAAAGAGAGCGCTTGTGCAGGGAAACCCCCATTTTTAAGACCATCAGATCTCATGAGACTCATTCACTATCACGAGAACAGCACAGGACAGACCCGCCCCCATGATTCAGTCACCTCCCACTGGGTTCCTCCCACCACACGTGGGAATTGTGGGAGTTACAATTCAAGGTGAGATTTGAGTGGGGACACAGCCAGACCAGATCACCAGCACCTGCCGGATGGCCACGGGGTGTCGTGGTGTGTGGTTCCATGTCTTCACTGACACCAGGAAAGTGCTGCCTGGGTAATGGCACCTGGTCACTCAGTGGGCTTAGCGTGAGACCCATGTGGGTGCCGACTTCTTCATCCCAGGGGACCTGCAGGGCTGTGACCAGTGGTCGTCAGGGACAGTAGGATTGGCCTTGAATGCCTGTGTCATGTAGCCACAGGCCCTGGGTGTCAGCGGGCTGTGCGCTATCTTCCACTGGCCCCGTACAAAGGCCCTTCCCGGCACCTCTGAGTCCTTCCCGTGGTCTCTCCCCTCCAGATGTGGACGAATGTGCCGCAGGGCTGGCCCAGTGTGCCCATGGCTGCCTCAACACCCAGGGGTCCTTCAAGTGTGTGTGTCACACGGGCTACGAGCTGGGCGCTGATGGCCGGCAGTGCTACCGTGAGTGGGCAGTCGGCAACAGGTTGAAGGTGCCTGGGATGGCCTTGCCACTCCCCAGGACCCCACGGCCTGCTTTGGTCAAAGAACAAAGAGCTTCCTTGTCAATCAGGGGCAGCCCTGCGTATGAGCCCTTGGTGGGCAGAGGGTCACGGGAGGGCAGGGAGTCCCAGACCCGACAAGGCCTGAGAGCTCTATGTTGCTGCTTCCCACGGGTGTCCCCGGACCCGAGGCTGGCTGCTGGGTGGAGGTGGGGGGAACCAAGGTAGGTGGTGGTCATCCTAGCCGCCATCCCACATCCCGCATGGCTGGTCTCATGGCAGGGATCGAGATGGAAATTGTGAACAGCTGTGAGGCCAACAACGGTGGCTGCTCCCATGGCTGCAGCCACACCAGCGCTGGGCCACTGTGCACCTGTCCCCGTGGCTATGAGCTGGACACAGATCAGAGGACCTGCATCGGTGCGCACTGGCTCCTCCCAGATGCCCACACCCCACTTCAGGGACCTGCTGCTGCCCTGGGTCTGGGATCAGTTCCTTGCCATGACTTGGAGGTCCTCTTCTGTCTCCCTGAGTCCTGGTCTGGCTGCCTGGGCCCAGGCGGGGTGGTAGGGCAGACCTGACAAAGGCAGCACCCTGGCCAGGAAAGACCCTAGGTGCCCACATCAGCCTGCAGGGCCCATACCCATGGTCATGGCACCCCCTTACCCCATCAGCACCTCCTCAGTACCGCCCCATCACCTGGGAAGGACCCAGTGTCCTGGGAGTCACACCCCAGACCCTGACTCTCAGATGGAGTCCCCACCCTCTAGCCCCAGTCCCAACACCTTGTTCCCAGCAGACAGGCGGGTGGCCCCGGGGCTGTGACATGTGTCCTGTGTGTGTCTGTGTATGCGGGACCAGGAACAGGCATGTGCGTGGGTGCGATTTTGTGGTGGGTGCGATTGTCTGCAGGTGCCATTATTTAGGTGTGCACGCGTGAGACTGTGGGCAGGTGCACATGCAGTAGGGCACGTGGGTTGTGTATGGTCGTATGCAGTTGCATGCAGTTGTGTGTGGGTGGGAGCGTGTGCACGTGCAGGTGCCTGGTACCAGGGGGCCCCGTGGTGTGTGCCCACAGATGTTGACGACTGTGCAGACAGCCCGTGCTGCCAGCAGGTATGCACCAACAACCCTGGCGGGTACGAGTGCGGCTGCTACGCCGGCTACCGGCTCAGTGCCGATGGCTGCAGCTGTGAGGGTGAGCACTGCCCTGCCACTGCACAGCTGGGGTGGCCTGGGAGCAGGGCTGCCCTAAGGAAGGACACGGGGCTGGCTCTGGTCCCCCCGTGGTGGGCATGGGGTCCCTGCTCTGTGCCCTGCTGCGGGGCTGTGGGTTCTGGTTGAGCACCTGCTGCATGCAGGGTTGTGGGTGTTGGCTGAGTGCCTGCTGCATGCAGGGCTGTGGGTGTTGGTTGGGTGCCTGCTGAATGCAGGGCTCTGGGTATTGGTGGAGTGCCTGCTGTGTGCACGGCTGTGCTGACCTGCCCTGCTGCATGCAGGGCTGTGCTGACCTATCCCCTCCCTCCCTCTGGCCTGAGGTCACTGGCCGCTCTCTCCTGGAGCTGGGCCTGTCCCCCTGCTGCTGCCTAGCCGGCCCCGCCCAGCCTGGCCCCTCTGACCCTGGGGTGGGAGGGTGGCCAGAGTGGCCACTGTGGCTGGGGGTGAGTTTTACTGGCTGGTTCAAGAGATGAGCCACTCACCTCTGGCAGGGCCACCAGGGCTTCAGTCCTGCAAATAGGACTGGGTGGGCAGGGGCCTCCCTGGTTCCCCACCTGGAAGCACAGGCCTCAGCGGCCCCGGGTCACCTGCAGATGTGGACGAGTGCGCCTCCAGCCGTGGTGGCTGCGAGCACCACTGCACCAACCTGGCCGGCTCCTTCCAGTGCTCCTGCGAGGCCGGCTACCGGCTGCACGAGGACCGTAGGGGCTGCAGCTGTGAGTCTCCCGCCCTCCGAGGAGCACCGGCCTCTGCCTTCTCGAGTTTGCCCCAGCTGACCCTGCATCCCGCAGGCCTGGCCCACCCCACCCCCACCTGCCTGGGGTCCTTTGCCCCCTGGCCTCTCTGGGCCAACACCACCTCAGAGGCTCTTGGGCCCCTGGGGACCCACTGGGGTCCTGCCTCTTCTGAGGGCCATGTGGGGATTGAGGACAGTGGGGTGGGGGAAGCTGGTGAGACAGGCATCCTCCTGCAGCCCAGCACCTGTCCTGACCAGGTGAGAGAAGGTACCAAGACCTAAGGTGATGTTGTCCCTGGGACTGATGGCAGCTGCTCCCACCTCTACCCTTCTAGGCCCCAGAGTCCTTAGAGCTGGGATGAGCCTGGGGGCACAGGGGCAGGATTCAGGTCCTCAGGGCCTGGAGCCTTCTGTCCTGAGAAGGAGGGTCAGGTGCAGCTGGGATGACCCCGGGACCAGGCTGAGGAGGTGGGGGTAGTGGAGGCAGTAGGACGGTGGCAGGGGCCCTGGGGTGGGGCTCAGGCCCAGCCCTACTCGCCGGGGAGTCGCTGGGGCAGGCAGGTGGGTGGCAGGGGCTAAGGGGCCTTTGTGCCCCTGGCAGCCCTGGAGGAGCCGGTGGTGGACCTGAATGGCGAGCTGCCCTTTGTGCGGCCCCTACCCCACATCGCCGTGCTCCAGGACCAGCTGCCGAGACTCTTCCAGGATGATGACATCGGGGCCGACGAGGAAGAGGCAGAGTTGCGGGGTGAACACACGCTCACAGAGAAGTTTGGTGAGCACGAGCCCAGCCCCCAGGGGCTCCTGCTCGCAGGGCCAGCAGCCAGCGACCCCTCGGGCAAGGCTGCCATCCAATTAGAGGTTGGGGACATGAGGAAGGACTGCTGCAATGCCATGTGAGACCAAGGCCCAGAGAGGTTGTGCCACTGTCTCAGTTTGCACAGCTCAAGCGGGCTGAGCCTGGGCAGGACTGGGCTTGCAGGTCCCAAGTTAGGGCTCCTTTTGGCCCCAGCATCTGCCCTCATGTCACCCTTTTGGGGCCCTTGTGGGCTGAGGATGCCCCTTATGCCCCTTCCCTGGCGTGAGGATCTGAGCCAGGCCTCTATGCCTGCTGAGGCCAGGGGTCAGGCTCTGAACACCCCCATCCTGGTCTGCCCCCTAGTCTGCCTGGATGACTCCTTTGGCCATGACTGCAGCTTGACCTGTGATGACTGCAGGAATGGAGGGACCTGCCTCCCGGGCCTGGATGGCTGTGACTGCCCCGAGGGCTGGACTGGGCTCATCTGCAATGAGAGTGAGGCGGCTGGGCAGGGGCTGGGGGCCGGGAAGGGGCCTCTGAGCCCCAAGGCCTGGGGACAGCCCTTTGAGCCTATTCAGTTTTACTCCTGGCTGCTGGCCTTGGGCAGGGAGACCCGTGCAGATCCATTCATTCATCCATTTGTTCAGTCCTTTGATAAACATCCCCTGGCCGTCCACTCTGTGCCAGGCACTGTTCCAGGCAGCAAGGATTCCCTGGGAACAAGCGAGCCAAGGTGTTCGTCCTTCCTAAATATCAGTCTTCACGGTCCAGCAACAAGCAAGCCAGCACATAACTAAGACAGTGAGGGCTATCTGCTGAAGAGTTGGGTTCCTCTAGCTCAGATGACCGACGGCCAGTAATAACTGTGAGGCTCTGCCTGTTTGAAAGAGCTGGTTCAGAAGGAGGAGACTCCTGTCTCTGCTGGCGTTCGGAGAGAGGAGTCAGTGATCCATTAGTGGTGTCTCCCATGAGCATGGGCAGGGGTGATGTGGCACAAGTGCCATCATTTTATCTCTAGGCAATTCCTTCTAAACCCAGAGCCTCCAACCCTAGGAAGGGGTCTCTGAGTGTCATGCTGGCTGGTGACCCTGACGCTTCCCTGTCACTCTTTGTAGCTTGTCCTCCGGACACCTTCGGGAAGAACTGCAGCTTCTCCTGCAGCTGTCAGAATGGTGGGACCTGCGACTCTGTCACGGGGACCTGCCGCTGCCCCCCGGGTGTCAGTGGAACTAACTGTGAGGATGGTGCGTGCAGTCTCTTCTGGTGCTTCTGGAATTACCCCCTGGGCTGTCAGGGAAGTGGGAGGCGCCACCCCTCCTTGTCTCCTTCCTCCCACTGGAGCAGGGAAACTGCCACCAGACTTTTCCTAGACTCCCTTCCCTTCCTGCCTCCCCGTCTCCAGAGCTTTAGGCTGTGCTTGAGAGGGAATGAGGCCCTTGAGTGAAAGGGGTGTTGCTTTTTCACTGTTGCTAATTTTCCCAGGGCCTAACTGTAGCAGATGATAAGACTTTACAGAGCAACACTTTTAGAATGGGTTCCCTTGGGAGGCAGTGAGGTCCCCGTTCCTGGAAGCATTCAAGTAGAACTGTGTGATGGCTGGGTGAGGTTTGCAGAAGGGATTACTCAGGGGCCAGTAGCTGCAAGGGATGATGTTGACGTCCTTATTAACTCTGAAGTTTCAACCTTTCTGGAGGAATTAGTCCAGAAAGTGTTTCCCAGGTGGTCAAAGCTTCATCTTTAAGTCTCCAGACTTCATCATTTCTGCCTCTTTCACTGGAGAGTGCAGCTAACGTATCATAAACTTTCTGCCTTCGTGACAGGAAGATAGCCAGCCCTAGAACCTGTGCCCCATGCCCAGGTGGCGCTGTGAGCTTGCCTGGCTGTATGTGCTGTGCTCTGCAGGGCTGGTTGCCTGGTGGTTGTGGGGACCGCAGGCAGCTGCACAGGGCTTCCTACCTCTTCCCTGTCGGCGTGCCTCCCTTCCCCACTTTGTCTGCCCTTTCTATTCTACAGGGGGCTAGGGAACCCCCATATTCATTCCCAGGCACTACACCCCTGGGATTGTGCTGTACCCTCCAGGCTGCCTGCAGCATCGAGGGGTCACCTCCTCTTCTCTAGGCCTCCTCTTTCTGTCTCAGCCTCCGCCTGCCTCTCTGATGAGGATATCTGTCTTTGGGTTCAGGGCCAACCTGGATAATGCAGGGCTACTATGGCAAGCCCTGTCGCAAGAAATGCAACCGTGCCTAGTCTCCAGGTCCTGGGGCATAGTCTCCATGTGGTTATCGGGGCACCTTCAGCTTACTACTGCCTTCAGTACGAGGAAGGACGTGGGCAGGACCCAGCCAGAAGGAATTGTTTGGGGAAGAAAGGCGAGGACCTTTCTAGCTCTAGGGCCATCTGTGGCTTGGGCCTGGGACCCTGGCCACTGGGGCCATGTGTCCTTCCTGCTTTGAGGTTCTGAGGTCAAGCTTAGTGACTGCCATGGGACAGAAGTCAGGTGGCTCCTGAAGGGAGCCGGACTTTGGGGAGAGTGGAGCATGAGCTTTGTGCATCTCTCCAGTGTGGGCCAAGGAAGGTGCTCCTCCACCCGCCCTTGCCGCAAGCCCTGGGGGCAGGGGATGTAGGGGACGGACCAGCCAGGGCAGACAGCCAATCCTGGAGGCTCACCTAGTGCCCTGGTGGGGGCTGCTCCCAGCTCCTGTGCTGGGCCCTGGGCCCCTGAGCATCCTACCGCGTGGGAGGACCACATGTGGTAGGTTGGCTGCCACCAAGGTTCTCACAGAGCCCCGCTGCCCCCAGGCTGCCCCAAGGGCTACTATGGCAAGCACTGTCGCAAGAAATGCAACTGTGCCAACCGGGGCCGGTGCCACCGCCTCTACGGGGCCTGCCTCTGTGACCCGGGGCTCTACGGCCGCTTCTGCCACCTCAGTGAGTCTCACCGCCCCTTCCGGTGTCCCCGGCGGCCGCAGCGGGTGGAAGGGATGGTGTGTGTCCTATTACCTGTAGTCTGGGTTGGGATGAGACCATCAGGGCCCAGCCAGGTCACCCACTGGGATGTGGGTCTGGGCTCTGCCCTGAGTCTGTGGACTCCAAGCCACATCCTCTCGACGGCAACTGTGCTGGCGTCCAGGGTGTCTGGGTGGACGGTCCCCAGCCTCGTGGTGCCTCCCAGCCCTGATGGGTGGGAGGGCTGCAGATGAGGGCAGGGCCAGGCCTTTTGCAGAAGCCTCCAGGGGATGAAGCCTGTGTTGACTTTTGGAGATTCCTGGCAGCAAGGCCAAGCTCGGAGTCCCTGGTGGGGTCACCCATCCCCGGGATTCAGACACTAGGGGAGGAAGGGGCGGTGGGCTGCAGGGGGAGAGGTGGATGAGGACAGCTCCCTGCATGATCTTGGCTGTTGTCCTGGCTGACCCAGGGCCGGTGGAAGTGGTCTGGGAGGGCGGGGCTTCAGATGGGGCACCCCTCTCATGGCTCCGTGGGTGCAGCCTGCCCGCCGTGGGCCTTCGGGCCAGGCTGCTCGGAGGAGTGCCGGTGTGTGCAGCCCCACACGAGGTCCTGTGACAAGAGGGATGGCAGCTGCTCCTGCAAGGCCGGCTTCCGGGGCGAGCGCTGTCAGGCAGGTGAGTCCACGCATGGGGTTTGGGGGGCGCCAGGGCCGGCTGACCCCACCCACCCCTCTCTCACACCCTGCAGAGTGTGAGCCGGGCTACTTTGGGCTGGGGTGCCGGCAGGCGTGCACCTGCCCAGTGGGTGTGGCCTGTGACCCCGTGAGCGGCGAGTGTGGGAAGCAGTGTCCTGCTGGCTTCCAGGGAGAGGATTGTGACCAAGGTGAGTGGCTGGCCCCTGGGGCTCCCGGCGGTCTCTGTGGGTCTAGGCTGCCTGCCTGGCTGGAGGGTGGGCTTCAGAAGGGCTGCACGGCTGTCACTATCGGCCTCCTTCGCCTGAGCTCAGGTGGTGCCTTGCCTTGACAGCTTGTCATACAGCAGTGGTGTGGCTGCTAGTCTGAGTCTGGTCTGCTTAGGGCAGGTCTGCTCTGGGCCTGGCCCAGAGAGGGGTTGGTGCTTCTCCAAACTCCTCCCTTGCCTCGACTGGAACAGACTGTGGGCTTCTCTTGGAGGCTGGAGCAGCAGCTCCCTCCTCACATGTGAGCCGGCAGCAGAGGCTGCCCCTGGAGGTGGTGGTTTGGAGAGTGGTCTGGGCCGCAGTGCCGGCCTGGGGTCGTGGCTGCAGGCCCCTGGATGTGGATGCTGCGGCCTGGGTCTAGCAGGCACAGAGCCTGGGAGCCCCACACTCACATGGCAGGCAGGGGAGGAGGCTGTTAGGAGCTGGCTGAGAGATGGACCAGCTGAGTCCGTGCTTAGGTATTCCTGGCGACCCGGGGACTAACTCCCCGAAGTGATTCCAGCCCGGCGTGCATGGGGCTGGGGGCTTTGCCAAGAGGGCTAGGAAGGTGGGGGTGTCCTGGCTGCCCCAGCTTGCACTGGCGGGAGGTGCAATGACCAGGACAATGGCATGTGGTCCTGGCCAAGCAGAAAGCTGAGCAAGCTGATCTGAGGCTCAGAGCTGTGGGATGGTCACTCCTCAGTCTCATGACCAGGGTAGGAAATACCCGAGTGTGTCATCGGCTCATGAGGGGAAGGAAGACGCCCTCGGCATGAGTAACGGAGCTGCCGCAGCGGCCACCGACAGGGCCTGGGCAGGTTGGAGCCTCCCTTGGCGCGGTGCACGCTGTCCACACCCATTGGCCGGGAGAGACGGGAGCCACGAGGGCCTGCCGTGTGACCAGCATGACCGCGTCCTGGGCTGGAGAGTGAACGAGAAGCCCGGTGCCAGCCCCCTCCTCTGCCTCCCTTGGGGCCATACTGGGGGCTGTCTGGACTCAAGCCCCCCCAGCATGGGCCCTTCCCCTCCCCACTTCCATCTGGGGAATGAGAAGGGGCCCGCAGAGGGAGCAACGTCCACCCAAGGACCCACCAGCCAGCTCTTAGGCCACCCTGGTCCCAGCCACTAAGGGTCGGAGCACTCTAGGCCAAGACTCCCGACCTGGCCTCGCAGGAGCCCTGTGGCCTCGGGCCGGTATGCAGCGGCTCTGAGTGCCCACTCCCCATCTGTGCACAAGCCCTAGGGCTTCGTGAGTGTGTGGACGTGGGACTCGCTCCTCCTGACTCCCTGGCATCCTCTCCCACCCTTCCTCCCACTCCCCTCCCCAAACGTGTACACGCACACGTGCACACACCACTTACACACATGAATGCAGGCAGGTGCACGCACACACACACCAGCAGTTCACCCTCCCCTGATGCCTGTGACCCTCCTTCCACTCCCCAATCTCTACACCGGAGACAGTGAGGAGGCCTCACCAGAGACGCACCTCCACCGCTCCCAGAGCCCCCAGTTCCTAAGAGGAGGAAGGCTCCTGCCCTGCCCCTCCTCCGCTCCTCCTCTGCCCCTTCACCTCTTTTGTTTAAGAGCCTCTGGTGCCCTGAGGATAAGCTACAGGATGACATCTGAGTGTTGACATAAAGATCAACACTCTTTATTAAGATAACATCCCCTCTTGTTGTTGGGTCTGGAAACTGTTTCTGCCCTGCACTCATCTACCCCAGTTAGTGGAGGGGGCTTCCCTGAGGCCCTGTCGAGCTGCTTTGACCAGCGACCCCCCAACCCTGTGAACACCACCCAGTGCCCTAGGGCACGCTGAGTACCAGGTCTGTAGTCCCAGGGACGTCCCTGTGTCCCTGTGGGCGGGTGTCCCTGGGGATGGGCCCTGGTGACAAGGGTTCACCGGCGTGTGTACTCAGGGCCTCAGCGGGGCCAGGCCTGGTGCTTTGCCTGTATTACCAGCGCTCCTCCCCAGGCTGGGCACGTCCTGGCTCTCAGCCCCGCTGTGGGCTTCTGACGCGTGGGCTCTGTGGAACTTGGGCGTGCAGCACGGGGTCTCTGTCAACTGCCTTCTTGGGGCTGCTGTGATGCCGTTGTGAGCCCAGGGAGAGGTTCAGTTCGACCAGCAGGCAGGGGCATCACAGTGACTGCGCCTTGCTGGGGGAGGCAAGAAGGCTGCCACCCCAGCTCCCGGCCCAGCCTCGTGCTCTGTTGTCCTCACAGGGGAGGCCAAGGCCGGGCCCTTAAGGGCAGGGCAGGCGTGGGAGAGTAGAGAAAAGCTCTGCCAGGGAGGCCGATCCAGGGCTCCCAGCACCCACAGCTCTGCCAGGCCATGGGGAGCGGCCCCTGCAGGCCCTCTCCAGGGGTCCCGATCCTCAGCCCCCACGTTCTCTCCCGAGGTCCCCCTTCCTGCG
Source organism: Theropithecus gelada (assembly GCF_003255815.1). NCBI lineage: Eukaryota > Metazoa > Chordata > Mammalia > Primates > Cercopithecidae > Theropithecus > Theropithecus gelada. Next base: position 32,221,957 of record NC_037668.1, on the reverse strand, counting down.
ATGCTCTGACTCCCTGGCCTCTGTGCTCCCTGGGGTCTCATTCACCTGCCGGGTGGAGGAGGGGGACCCTAGGCCTCCAGGAGGCCACCTGCCCTCTCCATTCTAGCGCTATCCCACAGGGAAGGGGCAGTGGCTCTGGGGGTGGAGCGAGTGGGTGCACAGCCTCCCCAGCCCTGGGGCCGAGTCCCTGGAGGGGCTCCCAGCTGGATGTAGGGGAGTGGGAGAGACTGGACCAGCATCGCCAGGTTGGGCTGGGGGCACACTGGCCTGACCAGGACAGGTCCTCTGGTGACTATGGTGGCAGAGGAAGAGTAGGCCCTACCTCGGGCTCCCGGGAGCTCTCCAGGGTCCTGGACAGCTGAGGGATCTGCTTCAGCCTCTCCCAGGCTGCCCCAGCAGCCCTGCCCCTCCCCTCTCCTCCCATCCGTCAGCTCCCCTTTCTCCCCTCCCTTGCCTGTTCCTTTGACCTGCCTGGCCACTCTGGGGACCCCAGGTGTGCTCAGCAGCCCCCCAACCCCGGGGCTAGAGCCAGAGCCCATGTGGGGAGGTGTGGGAGGCACACTCGCCAGGAGCCCCTAGGGGAAAGGCTCTGGTCGGGCCGCTCCACATGGCGTGGCTGAGGCCCCTCGTGCTTCTTCCTGCAGAGTGCCCGGTGGGGACGTTTGGCGTGAACTGCTCAGGCTCCTGCTCCTGTGGGGGGGCCCCCTGCCATGGGGTCACGGGGCAGTGCCGGTGTCCGCCGGGGAGGACTGGGCAAGACTGTGAGGCAGGTGAGTGTCGGCTGCAGCCCCGGTTCTACCTCCCTGGGCTGCACAGCTCCGAGTTGATGGGGCCCTGAACTGTGGGGGCCCCAGCCCTGAGGATCCCAGTGTCTGTAACAGATGTGAGAACTCAGAGTGCACTCCCTTGGGGTAGGGAATGGGGGTCTGTGGCTGCCCCACCAAGCCCCTGGGGCCTACAGGCTGCCCTCTCGAGATGCTCCCTCTCTCCATGTGGCTCCCAGTCTCTAACGGGCTTGGCTCCTTGTGTTGCCAGCTGAACTGTGCCTGGGGCTGGGGCTCCTCTCCCATGGTGGGCACCCCGCAGCCTGCAGCCCCAGGAGGCGCCCGGGCCCTCTCTCCTCCCCAGGGCAGGCTGAGATGGTAACAGTGGTTCCGCCTCCTCGGCTGTGGCTCCAGGGGCATTGTGCCATGTTGTGTTTATTGATGTGTTGAGCAAGGACAGCTTGGGCACTGACTGGCCATGGGGGGTGGGTGCTAGATTGTCCCGAGGGCCGCTGGGGGCTGGGCTGCCAGGAGATCTGCCCAGCATGCCAGCACGGCGCCCACTGCGACCCTGAGACTGGAGCCTGCCTGTGCCTCCCTGGCTTCGTCGGCAGCCGCTGCCAGGATGGTGAGTGAGCTGGAGCCGCCCCTGAGCCTTTGACCCGGGGCAGGCGGCCAGGCCCCACTCACCCTCTCTCTTCTGCCTGTAGTGTGCCCAGCAGGCTGGTTTGGTCCCAGCTGCCAGACACGGTGCTCTTGTGCCAATGATGGGCACTGCCACCCAGCCACCGGACACTGCAGCTGTGCCCCCGGGTGGACCGGCTTTAGCTGCCAGAGAGGTACAGGGACCCTTGGCTTGCCCTTTGTCCAGACGTCCCTCCTTTTTTAGTCCCTGGAGAGGCCTCCGCCCAGGGCCCCTGAGGACTGGGGGCTTGCATGAGGCAGTGCCCCAGTCCTGAGATGCCCCTGTGCCTGACTTGGCGGTGGTACCTGTGGCCTGCACTGGGGCCTGCTCTGGATGACTCTGAGTTCTGTTGCAGCCTGTGATAGTGGTCACTGGGGACCTGACTGCAGCCACCTCTGCAACTGCAGCGCTGGCCATGGGAGCTGTGATGCCATCAGTGGCCTGTGTCTGTGTGAGGCTGGCTACGTGGGCCTGCAGTGCGACCAGCGTGAGTCCTGGCCCTGCCTTTGGTTGCGCCCCGCTCCTGAGCACACACACACAGAACCTTTGGCCACGCCCCCTCCTGCGTGCACACACACATGCACAGAGGCACAAACACACATGAACACACAGAACCTTTGGCCATGCCCCCTCCTGTGTGCACACACACATATGAAGCCTTTGGCCACACCCCCTCCTGTGCACACACACACGTGCACACGCACGCACACATGAACACACACACACAAAACCTTTGGCCAATACTCCCTCCTGCGCGCACACACACACGAAGCCTTTGGCTGCGCCCCCTCCTATGAGCGCACACACACATGCACATGCATACGCACACACAGCCTTTGGCCGTGCCCCCTCCTGCGCACCTACACACCCCAACACATGCACACACACACGTGTGCACTGCAGCTGGGCCCTGGCCTGGCTTCCTCTGCCTTCCCTGAGCTTTCCAGCGCCCACCACCCAACTCCACAGCCCGGACTAAAGTGTAGCCTGGACTAAATGATGCCCCCGCTGTGCGGAGAGTGTGTGAGGTCCCTGCTTAGCCCAGGGTGCTGCAGTGGGGCGGTGCCGGGTCCTCCATAGGAGACTCCCTCCTGCCACCTGTCCTGAGTGACCAAAGCTGCCAGGCAGCCCCCTGGGAATGATGCTTTGCTCACTTGTGCCAGAGTGTTGGTTCTCTCACCGACCTGCACCAGGCTCACCGGAGATGCAGCAGGAAGGGGCAGGTCCTGTCCCCCACTGCGGGAGGCCTGGCACCTGGGGGATGGAGAAGGGGTCTGCTTAGGACTGAGGCTGGTGTCCCCCAGTGTGTGCCCCCGAGGCTTGGTTGGTGGAACTGGGGGAGGCCTGGGTCGGGTGTCCTAGAGGCAGCCCCTGCAGAGTTCCCATCCCTAAAGCTGCTGCCTGGAGCTCCCTCAAGCCTCCCGTGGCCCCACCTGGGTGGGGATGAAGCGTGTGAGTGAGCCCAGTCTCCCTTGGGTGAGAAGGGGCTTCTCACGAGCCAGGCCGGTCCCACAGTCCTGGGGAGGGCAGCAAGGCCCAGGCACAGCTGGGTCAGGCTCCTGGCCCTCTGACTGATAGTGGGCCGGGGCTGCATGTCTCAGGGTGTCCCCAGGGCCATTTCGGGCCCGGCTGTGAGCAGCGGTGCCAGTGTCAGCACGGAGCAGCCTGTGACCATGTCAGTGGGGCCTGCACCTGCCCGGCCGGCTGGAGGGGCACCTTCTGCGAGCGTGGTGAGCCAGGGCACAGGCGGGGGGCTAGGCTGGGTGGACTCCAGTGTGGGCCCCTTCACATCACTGCCCCCTGCCTGCAGCCTGCCCGGCCGGCTTCTTTGGATTGGACTGTCGCCATGCTTGCAACTGCACTGCCGGAGCCACCTGCGATGCCGTGAACGGCTCCTGCCTCTGCCCCGCTGGCCGCCGGGGCCCCCGCTGTGCCGAGAGTGCGTGAGGTCCCCGCTTAGCCCAGGGTGCTGCAGGAGGGGGTGCCGGGTCCTCCATAGGAGACTCCCTCCTGCCACCTGTCCTGAGTGACCAAAGCTGCCAGGCAGCCCCCCTGGGAATGACGCTTTACTCACTCGTGCCAGTGTTCGTCCTTTTTTGTGGCCACTCTGCTGAGTGGGTGGCCTGAGCCAGAGGGAGGGGAGAGTTGGCCACAGCAGTCGAGGGGACCCTGGCAGATCTGCCCAGCTGCCTGTGATCTGCTGCCAACCCCTGGGGTCCTGTCCACCTCCAGCTCTGACCAGTCCTCTCCACCTGCAGCTTGCCCAGCCCACACCTATGGGCACAATTGCAGCCAGGCCTGTGCTTGCTTTAACGGGGCCTCCTGTGACCCTGTCCACGGGCAGTGCCACTGTGCCCCTGGCTGGATGGGGCCCTCCTGCCTGCAGGGTAAGCCCCACCCAGGAGTCCAGGGAGTGGGGTCCAGGCCTGAGTGAGGGTGCTGGCCTCTTGTGGGGCCCAGAGGACACTTGGTGCCTGCGGGAGGGAGGAAGGGGCTGTTAGGACTGAGGACCGTGCCTTTCACCTGTGCCCCTCTCCAGGCAGGGATGGTGAGTCAGGCTGAGCTAGCAGGTCATCCTAGAGGCAGCCCCCTGCAAGGTCCCTGACCCCAAAGTCCAACATGGGGCTGGAAAGCCAGACAGACCCTGTGGGACCAGCTGGCTGGGGGATGCAGGTTGCTCCCTCTTCCCCGGCCCCAGCCTGCCCTGCCGGCCTGTACGGCGACAACTGTCGACATTCCTGCCTCTGCCAGAATGGAGGGACCTGTGACCCTGTCTCAGGCCACTGTGTGTGCCCGGAGGGCTGGGCCGGCCTGGCCTGTGAGAAGGGTGAGTCCTGGGCGGCAGAGGAGGGACATACCCCAGCATGCCTGGTGCAGCCCTGTCTGCAGGCCTAGGAGGGCTCCCAGGTCAGGGGGCAGCGCCCTGGGGTGGGGGTTTTGGCCCTGTGTAAGGGAAGCATGAGCCAGGGTCTCCTGGACCCAGGAGGCAGGACCCTCACCCTCGTGCCTGCCTCTGTTCCTGTAGAGTGCCTCCCCGGGCACGTCGGAGCTGGCTGCCCGCACAGCTGCAGTTGCCTCAACGGAGGCCTGTGTGACCCGCACACGGGCCGCTGCCTCTGCCCGGCCGGCTGGACTGGGGACAAGTGTCAGAGCCGTGAGTGGGGCGGGGCAGCAGGGCAGTTTGGAGGCCCTGCTGAGAAGGGGTGGCGTGGGCCTCATTGCAGGGCTGAGGACTGTGCCCGGGGCGGGGCCTCACCAGGGGATCTGTTGTCCTGTGAGTGCAAGAGCTGCCGTCTGAGCACCAAGGGTTCCTGTAGGCGGGGGCTCAGCCTAGGAAGCTGGCCTGTGGGGAGAGTGCTGCTGCCTTGCCTTGGCAGGGGTGTGTGGTCCCGGCCAGCCCTGTGGTGGGTGGAACAGAGGATGCTCTGGGGCTCGGGGGCCGCTGCTGCTTCCTGCATGCAGAGAGGGGCCCCTTCACCCCTTGTCCTGGAGCCTGTGCTGGCTGGGGGCCTCCTGCCAGTGAGGGGTCTGCCTGTGGCTGCTGTGCCAGCAGGGCCTGGTTCACCCAGCAGGGCCTCAGCCTCTCCAGAGCCCAGACATGCCAGGGCAACACTGCCTCATTCCTCAAAGCTCCGGCCTCCCACCCAAGCCCCTAACACCAGCCCCCTTCCAGCAGGGGTGCCGTCCTCACTGCTTGGGGTGCAGCGTGGGCGGCCCCTTGCTCAGGGCCGGAGCCTTGGGTCTGCTGTCTGAGGGAAGCCTGGGCACTCGGCTGGCCTCAGGGCTGTCGCTGGCTCCCGTCGCCTCAGTGCTGAGCCCCAGCTGCCATCTCCCTGCTCCTTCACCTTCCATGGGGCGGGGCCGCTGGAGGCTGAGCTCTCAGCCCTGTCTGGTCCCTGCAGCCTGTGCCAAGGGCACATTCGGGCCTCACTGTGAGGGGCACTGTGACTGCCGGTAGGGAACCACCTGCCACCATGCCACTGGGGCCTGCTTCTGCCCTCCAGGGTGGGGGGACTCGAGGTGTCAGAATGGTGAGCACAGCCCCCAGTTCAGCCAGCACCGGGTGGGTCCTACCCACAGCGTCCACTCTGGGCCTGTCCTGGCCCACAGATCCCCAACAGGACCCTCCCAGGAAGCCTCCCCATCCCTCATCTTTCTGCAGCCTGCCTGCGGGGCTGGTTTGGAGAGGCCTGTGCCCAGCGCTGCAGCTGTCCACTCGGCGCTGCCTGCCACCATGTCACTGGGGCCTGCCGCTGTCCCCCTGGCTTCACTGGCTCTGGCTGCGAACAAGGTAGGTGCTCCCAAGCCCCCACCCCGAGGAGCGACTGGGTCGGGGGAATCCAGAGAGGCCACCTGTTCCTTGATTGGGCTGGGCCAGGACCGACCCTGCCTGTCTGCACCCAGCCTGCCCACCCGGCAGCTTTGGGGAGGACTGTGCACAGACGTGCTGGTGTCCCGGTGAGAACCCAGCCTGCCACCCTGCCACTGGGATCTGCTCATGTGCTGCTGGCTACCACGGCCCCAGCTGCCGGCAACGTGAGTGCTGCCCATGCCCACCCAGGGGCTCGGGAGTCCTGCTGGGCCAGTTCCCCTGGTCCCCGGGAAGGCCCTCGTCTGAGGGGGTGGAAGACGGAGGGTGTCGGGGCCTCACGAGAGCTGCCTTGCTGTGTTCAGGGACGCTGGGGAAGCCTCCAGCCCCAGCCCCTGCAGCTAGCCCTTTCCCTGCAGGATGCCCGCCCGGGCGGTATGGGCCAGGCTGTGAACAGCTGTGTGGGTGTCTCAACGGGGGCTCCTGTGATGCGGCCACAGGGGCCTGCCACTGCCCCGCTGGGTTCCTCGGGGCGGACTGCAGCCTCAGTGAGTGGCTGGTGGCAGCAGGGCTGAGTGGTGCCTCCTGTGTCTCCGGGGTAGGGCCAGCCAGCCTGCAGGAGGATGGCCCCCAACTGCCCACCTCCCTGCCCTTCAGCCCCCTCTGGCTGGGCCTGGCCCCAAGTGGGGCTAAGCCAGAGGGGCAGCCCTGGCTGCAGCCCTGGGGGTGTCTGTGACACCAAGTCCCCACCAGGCTTCTGCTAGCTCTGTCCCTGCACCTGCTGTGCCTGGTGACCTGCGCCATGTCTGCCAGGGGCTTGAGCACAGCCGGGCACAGAGGTCAGCTGGGCAGCTCAGCTGTGGCCAAGTGTCCTGCCAGGAAACAGGCCTTTTCCCTGAGTCGTGCAGGGACTTTCCCCTTCTGGGACCCGGCAGAGCTGGCGGGGTGGGTGGGGGTGGCAGTGAATCGCTGCAGAGCAGGCAGCAGCGGCTGGACCCCCAGCAGGGCCTGTGGGTGGAAGGGAGATGCCAGGGTGGGTGCATGGGAGCTGGCTGGCCCCACCCTGTCTGGGGCAGACCCAGGGTCCCCTCACCCCATCCCATCCTGTCCTATCCCCACTCCGGGGTTGACTGGGCAGGGAGAGAAGGGAAGCCAGCCATGCTCACCGCTTCCTCCCCGGCAGCCTGTCCGCAGGGCCGCTTCGGCCCCAACTGCACCCATGTGTGTGGGTGTGGGCATGGGGCGGCCTGCGACCCTGTGACCGGCACCTGCCTCTGCCCCCCGGGGACAGCCGGCGTCCGCTGTGAGCGAGGTGGGTGTTCACTCTGGAGGGTGTGCTCATGGGCCCTTCAGAGATGTCACTGATGAGCCATGGGGACGCTGGAGGGTGGGCCCAGCCCAGGCACCCACACATCCTGGCTGCCACCGGCTCCCCAGTTGACTGTGGGACTGAGGCGAGAGTGCTATAGCTTGTGTTGACTGCGCTGCCCTACTTGGGGGGATGGACCGTCCCACGCCACCCCAGCCCCTGCCTCGACACTCAGCTCCCGAGGCTTAGGCTACCCAGTGACCCCATCCTCATCGAAGTGGCTGTGAGGGCTTCAGGTTCCTACCCAGCGCCTGCCTGGCCCCTTGCAGGAGGGACCGGGTGGCTGTCTTCTGCCTGAGGGTGGAGTCCTTCTGGCCCTTTCTCCCAGGCCCAAGGCCCAGGGACCAAAGTGGAGGCGGGTCTAGAGCACAGTCCAGAGTAGAGAGACGGGCTGGACCCAAGGGACAGGTGTGGTGGCTCCTGCTCCCACAGGCCCAGTCCCCATAAACACAGCCACAGCCTCTTAGCCTGGTCCCACCCTTAGTCTGCATCAAGGGGCTGGCTGCCCCCCACACCAGTTCTTGGCCTTCGGACCCGTTGGGAGCCTGTGGCAGCAGAGGGTTCAGGATCCCAGGGCCCAGTCTCCAGCCGGGATGTAGCCTGGCCCCGCCTCACTGCCAGGAAGGATAGTGCCATTGGGCTGGTCACCAGGCATCCAGCTGTAACAGCAGGGCCGCAGCTGGCCACCTGAGCCCACGGCAGCCCAGCCATGTTACTTCTCAGGCCTGGAGGATGTCCACTCACTCCCAGCTGGGAGACAGCTGGTTCACAGTGGGCCGCTGCCTCCATGAAGCCTTCCGTGAATCCCTTCCTGCAGGCTGGGCAGGCGCTCACCCAGCCCCTCCATGACTGAGCCACCCTCAGTTCCTAGACCAGGCCTGGTACTTGACAGCCTGAGATGACCAATGAATGAGAGGATGCGGCTGGTGCCACTCCCTGGCATGTGCCTGTCCAGCAGGCAGAGACTGGCACTGACAGGCCTCAGGAAGCATTTGACTGCCAGCCTGTGGGGACACGTCCCCAGAGGGAGCCCAGCCCTCGGCCAGAGCTCCAGGCAGCACCTGCCTTCTGTCCCCAGGCTGCCCCCAGAACCGGTTTGGTGTGGGCTGTGAGCACACCTGCTCCTGCAGAAACGGGGGCCTGTGCCACGCCACCAACGGCAGCTGCTCCTGTGGCCTGGGCTGGACAGGGCCGCACTGTGAGCTGGGTGAGTGTGTGGGGCCAGTGGGACCCCAGCATCCCCTCAGGGATGTGCCCTGGGCTGCCATAGGGTTGGGCAAGGCTGGTGCCTGAGGACTGTCCGCCCGTTTCTCCCCGCCCTGCTCTGTCCCCAGCCTGTCCCCCTGGGCGCTATGGAGCCGCCTGCAGTCTGGAGTGCTCCTGCCGCAACAATAGCACGTGTGAGCCCACCACGGGCACCTGCCGCTGCGGCCCCGGCTTCTACGGCCAGGCCTGCGAGCACCGTGAGTTGGGGGCCTGTGCAGCTGGGCTGGGGCCCCTTTCAGCCACTGTCCACTCCTCCTGTGTGGGTGATCTGGGCTGCAGTGAAGTAGAGAGGTGGGGAGCCAGCAGCAGTGGGGAGGGACGAGGAAGGGCAGGAGGGGGCTTCTCACGGGTCCCCGAATTGGCGGGTTTTACTCACTCTGGGCAAACTGGACATTTCTGCCACCGTGTGCCCTTGTCTCATGGTAACTGGCATCCTTCAGCCTGTCCCCCTGGCTTCCATGGGGCTGGCTGCCAGGGGGTGTGCCAGTGTCAACATGGAGCCCCCTGTGACCCCATCAGTGGCCGGTGCCTCTGCCCCGCTGGCTTCCACGGCCACTTCTGTGAGAGTGGTGAGTGCTTCATGCCCTCTTCCTCTCCCCACCCTGAACCCCCGCTCCCTGGCCCCATCCCGTCTGGGTACAGGGCGGGAGGGGGACACTGAGCCCACTGCCCCCACCAGGGTGTGAGCCAGGTTCATTTGGAGAGGGCTGCCACCAGCGGTGTGACTGCGACGGGGGGGCACCCTGTGACCCTGTCACCGGTCTCTGCCTTTGCCCACCAGGGCGCTCAGGAGCCACCTGTAACCTGGGTGAGTCTGGGGTTCTGCTCAGGAAGGGCGTGGGTGTGGGTCTCCAACAGTGACCAATACTGATTGGTTGGGCCCTACCTGTGCCAGTCCTGGGCTGGGCACTGTGCCCTCCTATGGCCTCTGCACCTGGCCCATGCCCTCTGGGGGGGTTGGAGTCAGCTGCTGGGACATGCAGTGCCAAGCATGGCGCTCCTGCTGGAGCCTTAGGCCAGGCCCTGCCCTGTGGGTCCCACAACGTCCCAGGAAGGCCATGGTCATGGGAGGGGCTCTGGTTGGGTGGAAAGACTTCCCTGGATCGGGGGACATCGAGGGGGCTGTGGCCCCTCCAGCCCAGAGGGCCCCACCTGAGGATAGGAGGGCACCCCACCTGAGGATAGGAGGGACTCACCTGAGGATAGGAGGGACTCACCTGAGGATAGAAGGGGCTCACCTGAGGATAGGAGGGACTCACCTGAGGATAGGAGGGGCTCACCTGAGGATAGGAGGGACTCACCTGAGGATAGGAGGGACTCACCTGAGGATAGGAGGGGCTCACTTGAGGATAGGAGGGGCTCACCTGAGGATAGGAGGGGCCCTGCTGCTGGGGCTGCTTACCTGGCCCTGTGGCTCTCAGACCTGTTGTGCCCTGAGGGGGCATCCCTGACCACTGGCTCCCGTTTGCCCTCCTGGGGCAGGGCAGGAACACAGTGGTGACTGGGTGTGTGCCTCGGGCCTGGGCTTTCTCATGCAGGAGCTCACTGGCTGCAGAATGTAGCTGAGGAAGGCAGGGCAGGGACTGTTTACTCCTCAGGGGAAACCGAGGCCCAAGGTCTTAGCTCCCACACACACCCAGTCGAAGGCTTCACTGCACCTGGGCTCTGCCGGGGGCCCCTAGGCCCAGGGTCCCTGGCACAGGGAAAGCAGGGGATGATGCTCAGGTTTGTCTCCCACCCCCCGGCCTTGCAGATTGCGGAAGGGGCCAGTTCGGGCCTAGCTGCACCCTGCACTGTGACTGCGGGGGTGGCGCTGACTGCAGCCCTGTCAGTGGGCAGTGTCACTGTGTGGATGGCTACATGGGGCCCACATGCCGGGAAGGTGAGCTGGGCTCCCTGGGGGAGGGCGGGAAGGCACCATCCTCCCGTCAGCACCAGCTCCACCCTTGTCGAGGACCCCTGTCTGACCCACTGCAGAGTTGGCCAGGTCACCCTATGGCTATTCAGTCATAGTGAATGTCATCTGTCCCCAGCCGGTACCCAGAGTGTCACTTGGCTTCTGATGGGTGGAGTGTGAACTTCACAGTCACTTAACCAGGGCACGGGGTGGGCCATGCTGCCAGCCGGAAACGGCTTTCCCAGCCCCAGCAGCTGCAAGGCTGGGCTGCAAACTGCACCGGCGGCCTGAAGAGGGTCAAGACCCCATGGCTGGGCCGGACTATCCACAGTGTGGGTGGACGCTGGCTATCCCTGCCCCTGCTGCCCCCCACACACATGCACCAGGGTGCGAGGGTGTGTCTGTGCACGCATATGCAAGTGTGAGCAGCAGGGTGTGTGTGCATGTGTGCCAGTACATGTGTGTGGCATCCAGTGTGTGCCAGTCCATGCATGCAGTCCTGCACTGGCAGCAGGCGCCTGTTTGTGTCAGTGCCTGTATGTTAGGTGTGCATCAATGTGTGAATGTGGCCAGTGCGTCTGTGCAATAGTGCCCGCATGTGCTGCAGGGGTCAAAGGCATGTGTGCCAGTCATGTGTGAGCAGGCACCAGCACCTGTGCGAAAGCGACTCCTTAGCGCCTAAGCCCTTGAGGCTGTCCTGGAATGTGTTCTCTGCCCGCAGGCAGTGCTTTTGGGATGCCCCCACCCCTCTGGCCAGCCCAGACTTTGCTGCCCGCCCCTTCCAACCGTGTACCCCGCAGCAGTGTTGAGAAAGGTGGTCTCTGCAGAGGGAAGTGAGAGGCAGGCTTGGGGCGCGTGCAGGGCAGGACATGTGGGCGGGGCAAAGGCCGGGCGCCAGGCTACAGGCTCTGCCTTTTGGCTAACTGGGGATTTCACACTTGGGGTCCTCGGCTTGGAGGCCCCCAAATCGTCTTGGCTTTGTGTATGTGTGCATCTGTTTGTGCCTTTCTAAGGCAGTCCTGGCTGCAGATTGTTCAGAAACTGAAGACAGGGGAGCCCCGATCTCGGTGGAGTGGGGCGGGGCGGGGCGGGGCGAGGAGGGGCGGGGCAGCAGCCTGTGCGCTGGTGCAGGGGACAAAAGGCTGTCCGGCAGCGGCATCTAGCGGTCAGATATGGTACTGCACCGTCGGCTGCTGGGCACCTGGGCTGGGTGCTGGGGGCAGTGCCTTGACGTTGAGCTGGAGGCCTCGGGAGCCTGGGGCCTCATGGGCAGGGTCTTGCTGGGCGTGGGGAGTCCTGGGTCCTGTGCCCTCCCCTGGAGTGGACTTGGCTTGGCGTTGGGTAAAGCCCCTGATGTTACGGGTAGTGGGGGCTTGGAGGGGCTGAGAGCTTTCCTTTGGGGAGAGGGAGAGCCCCTGGCCGCCCCTGTTCCTTCCCTGAGTGCAAAGGAGTGAGAAGGGAAGGAGGCTGTGCGGGGAAAGTGAGGTCCTTGAAGCCTCGATGGGGTCATGCCTGGCTGCACTCAAGGCTGGGGGTACTAACATGGCTTGTCCTCTCTCCCCTCCAGGTGGGCCCCTCCGGCTCCCCGAGAACCCGTCCTTAGCCCAGGGCCCAGGTAAGGGGTGTGGGGAGTGCCTGTGGATTTGCCAGAAGGGTGGCTTATGGAAAGTCGAAGCAGAGTGCTGAAGTATAATCTGGGCCCCACAGGGCAGCAGCTGCACCTGGGACCTTGGGGCCCAGGAATCTGGAGCTCAGAGACCAAGGCCAGGGCCAGAGCTGGGAAGGACAGGCTGGGAAGGACAGGCTGGGAAAGATGGGTGGGCCCCGCCCCGCCGGGCTGAGCTGCTGAGGGGAGGGATGGGAGGGGGAGGTGCCAACCCAGAACCCAGTCTGTTTTGGGAGCACCCGTCCCGCCCTAGACTGGGCCTCCTTTCTCCTTTTCCCCAGTAGCCACGCTGCCCGCCTCCAGCAGACCCACATCCGGGAGCAGTGGACTAGCGAGGCACTAGCAGAGGCGCCCCGTGGAGCCCGCCTCTCCATTCCAGCCAGACGGGACCCAGGCCTTTGGTGACTACTGAGGACACTTCATGGGCCCAGAGCTCTTGGTACTGCCCTTCCTCTGAGGGCCGTGGAGGGCTGTGGACAGCCCAGCAACCTGTTGCTCTTGGAGGCTGGTGTGGCCTTGAGGAGGGAAGCCTTGCATGGCCTCTGGAAGAGAGGCGCCGCCTGGTCTGGCTCTGCAGAACCCAGGGGCACGCTCTGGGCCTGGGCTGAGAAGGCCCCACTCTCCCTGCGGCTCTGAGTTGGGCTGAGGGCAGGTGTGGGCGCCAGTGTGGGCGCAGGTGCAGGCACAGGGCCACTGTCCTCCAGGCAGGCTTTTTGGTGCTAGGCCCTGGGACTTTAAGCTGCCCAGCCCGTATTTATGTAAAGGTATTTATGGGCCACTGCACATGCCCGCTGCAACCCTGGGATCAGCTGGAAGCTGCCCGTCATCTCCTGCCCGATGCCCAGAAACCCTGATTCAGGTCTGCAGGGTTCTGCGGGCTCACCAGGCTGCTGGCGCCAGTACCGTGTAAACCCAGGAAGGTAAAGGAGCAGGCAGCCTCCTCATGGCCTGTGTGTGTGCTGCGTTACGTGGACTCTGTGTGGGCTCCTCCCTGGGGCCTGGCCAGGATAAGGGTGCACACGGGGACCTCCCAGTGTACCTGGGACCCTTTGCAGGGGTGGGGGTGCCACACAAGTGAAGAAGTTGGGACTCATCTCAGTTCCCGGTGCTATTGGGGAGAATGCTGGGGCTGCATTCATTACCACTGAGACCCCCTGAGACCCAGAAAGTGGCTGGTCCCGAAGAATGGCCCAGGGGGAGGAAGGCTGGTGTGGAGGGGCAACCTGGACTGAGGCTGAATTCCCTTAGGCCCACCCCACCCACCCCTACCTGAGCATCAGCAGTCGGGGGGAGGGGCTCCCTGGGTGAGTACAGGCCGACCCTCCCGAGCACCTGGCACTCATGGGCTGAGGCTGATGTCTCCTGGAAGGAGGGCCCAGAGTGGATGGTAGAGGCAGAGGGTAGAGGCAGTGGCTGGGGGCTCCTCTGCAGGGTGGGGTGACCAATGGGGAGGGCTGCACTCAGACTGCAACACAGGATGCTCTCTCCCTTGAGAAGACCCCCTTAGGGTCTGGGCTGCTGCCCCCCATCACCCTAAAACCAGCCAAGGTAGCTGAGGCCCCAGGGCAGAGGATTTCACCAGCAGGAGGAGGAGGAGGAGTCCAGTGAGCTTGGTTACTCACAGACGGCAAGGGAGCTGTCACAGAGGAAGCCAATGAATGGACCGCCGTGGGGAGACTTTGAAGTAAAACAGTGATAAGGGAGGGCAGGATGGTGGGGATGCAGGAGCAGCAGACGGAGAGAGATGGACTGCGGTGCAATGGAGTGTGGAAAACGCACGCCTGGAAATGAAGCATCCAGCAGATGGGGTGAGTGGATACAGCTCAGGAGATTCTCCCAGGAATAGCAGGGAGGCGTAAAGAGAGACAACGTACAGAAGATAGACGAACGGAAATGGATAAGGGAGGTGTTCATTCATCTCCATCTAACTGCAAAATACAAAAATAAGAAGTCATTGACATGAACCAACGATGACCAAGACATTCTCAGATCTAAAGGTGAATGATCTCAGTCAGACTGGAAATGCACAAGGTGGAAAAATAACAAAAAAAGCCATAAGACCTTAAAGAGCATCAATGTCAAAGATAAATTCTAAAGTCCCAGAGAAAAAAGAATGGGAATCGAATTGACCTCAGACTTTACACGAGAAACACGGAGAGCCAGAAAACTGTGATGTTCCATCCTCAGAGTTTGAAGGAAATATTTGAAGCCTGAATTTTATGTCCAGCTAAACTATCAAGGGCACGTAAAGTCCATGTTATTCTTAGGCCTTCAAGGCCTCGGCTGTTTTTCTACAGAAAAGCCTGATTTGAAAATGCTCTTAGAGACGTTCTCCAGCCAGAAGAGAAAGCAGCCAGGAGGGTGCTATGAGATATTCAGTCACCACAGTTCCCAAATGGCCCAGCAATTCAGAGAATCAAAATATCCCCATTACTCCCCAGTGGGAACCCCCGACAGTCTCAGCATGGTGTGAGGGTGTGGACGGGGGCAGGTGCCAATCACTCATCCTACTCAGTGAAGACAAGTGTTCAGCTACAGGAAGCCATAAGGCAAGCTGAGCTTCTGCCCACCCGGAAGAAATCTCAGCTATCCAACGGCAGTCAGGAACGGAGGAGAATGAAGCAGAATAACTAGAAAACAGGCTCACAGATCCTAATGCTAACGGTTACAAATGACGATGGAAAAACAAACTCCTGACCGTACATTATATAGTTTCAAATAGCTAGAAGGAGGATACTGGACGTTCTCAACACACATAATAAACGTTTGAGACGACGGTATGCTCATTACCCTGATTTGATCACTAGACATCCTATGTATCAAACATCACTGTGTATCCAATGAATAGCTATAATTATTGTCAATTAAAAACATTAAACACAGACTAGACTGCATTAAAAATATACTAAATAGTATTTTCACTATAAAAGACATGCTTCAAAGGGTAGAAATACAGACACGCAGAGTAAACCAAAGGAGAATTGGGGCAGGCATTTGAATATTTCAAGGTGAGAAGCATCATGACAGTCTGTAAATGTACATACACATATATGCACCCAACGAGGCTCATTCATTCATTCAGCAGCGATGGATAGAACAGGTCGAAATAAATCGCTGTCATGGGTGATTTGAATGTACATTTTACAAAAACCAATGGGTTGGCCGGGCGCGGTGGCTCACGCCACTAATCCCAGCACTTTGGGAGGCCAAGATGGGCGGATCACGAGGTCAGGAGATCGAGACCATCCTAGCTAACATGGTGAAACCCCGTCTCTACTAAAAAATACAAAAAACTAGCCGGGCGTGGTGGCGGTGCCTGTACTCCCAGCTACTCAGGAGGCTGAGGCAGGAGAATGGTGGGAACCCGGGGGGTGGAGCTTGCAGTGAGCTGAAATCCGGCCACTGCACTCCAGCCTGGGCGATAGAGCGAGTACAGCGAGACTCCGTCTCAAAAAACAAAAAGAAAAACCAATAGGTTAAGAAGGTGTGCTTTATAAAAACCCATCTGTTAAGCAAGTAAGTTAGCAATGATAACCTGAATAAGCTTGAACACACATGGTACATCTGTATTTATCCTTACATGTTTACTGTATTGACGTATACGTACCTTTTTAGTGTAACAATATGTATGAAGTTAAGGGGTACATGTGCAGTTTTGTTACATGGACATATCGCATGGTGGAAAAGTCTGGGCTTTAGTGTTACCATTACTGAATAGTATACATATCTGCCCACATCCCTCCCACCCTCCCACCCTTCCAGTCTCCAGTGTCTGCCATTCCACTGTCTGTCTGTCTGTACACGTTATTTAGCTCTCACATATAAAGGACAGCATGCAGTATTTGACTTTGTTTCTGGGTTATTTCACCTAAGATAGTGGTCTTCAGTTCCATCAATGTTGCTGGAACAGTCATGATTTCATTCTTTTTTATGACTGAGTAGTCATCCATGGTGTGTGTGTGCATGCAAACACTGCATGTCCATGCTACATGGAATGTATATATATATATGTACAATTCACACATGTGCGTGCACACACACACCACATCTTCATCCAGTCATCCACTGATGGACACAGGTTAATTCCCTATCTTTGCTAGTGTGAACAGTACTGTGATAAACACGTAAGTGTGAGCATCTTTTTGATATAATGAATTCTTTTCCTTTGCATAGATGCCCCGTGGTGGGATTGCTGGATCGAATGGGAGTTCTATTTTTAGTTATTTGAGAAAAACCATAGCATTTTCCATACAGGCTAAGTGAGTTCACATTCCCACCAACAGTGTATAAGCATTTCCTTTTGTCCACATCCTCAGCAACATGTTATATTTTTTGACTTTTTAATAATAGCCATTCTGATGGTGTGAGATGATATTGTGGTTTTATTTTTTATTTTTTTGAGACAGGGTCTCACTCTGTCACCCATGTTGGAGTGCAGTGGCACCATCTCGACTCACTGCAACCTCCGCTTCCCGGGTTCAAGTGATCCTCCCACTTTAACCTCCCAGGAAGCTAACTACAGTTGCGAGCCACCATGCCCGGCTAATTTTTGTGTTTTCTTTTTGTAGAGACGGAATTTTGCCATGTTGCCCAGGCTGGTCTCGAACTCCTGAGCTCACGCGATCTGACCGCCTCACCTTTCCAAAGTGCTGGGATTACAGGTGCGAACCACTGCACTCGGCCTCGTTGTGGCTTTAATTCACATTTCTCTGATGATGAGTGATACTCACACTTAGGTTTCTGTGTATAAACTTTACATTCAGCAAGTGGAGAATAATGGAATGCTTAAGAAAACCAAAATTTCCTTCTTTGAAGACTAAGAAGCAAGAAAACACCTTGCAAGACTGATTTTTTAAACACGAGAAAAAAATACAGAAGAATCAACTGCAGACACAATAGAGAAGAAGGTATAAAAATTATGAGCAACTATCTACCAATAACTTGGAAAACACTTAGAAAAATGATAACCTGGGGGAAAAATGCCGAGACTGGTGTAAGTAAAGGTTAAAATTGCATATCAGGCGGTGGCCTAAGAAGAGATAAGGAGCCATGGGAGAGCCGCTCCTCCCTCTGCTCAGCCCCAGGAATCCTGGCACAGCTGTAGCGTGCATGGTTACACCAGGTGTACACCATACACTTGTCAACCAGGACTCGTTCCAGAGATTTTAAATGGCGGAAAAACAGCTCACCTCATCCCACAAAGGCAGCGGAAACTTGGTTCTAAAACCGAGAGAGGACAGTAACAAGGAAAGGTAACTGCAGACTCATTCTATGTAGGCAAAAATCCTAAATCAAATATTAGCTATCCAAGTAAGAGTATTTTAGCAAGAACACTGGCCTGACCCAATGGACCAGATCAAAATCAAGGACAATTTCACGTCAGAAGATGCGTCGGTGCATTTGGGTGAGAAGAGAAATCAGATGACTGTACTGATGGCAGCAGAAAGAACATTGGACAGAGTTCAATGCCTGTTTGGGATAGAAATTCTTGGAAACCTGCCAAAGGACCTTTTTTTTTTTTTTTGAGACGGAGTCTCGCTCTGTCGCCCAGGCTGGAGTGCAGTGGCCGGATCTCAGCTCACTGCAAGCTCCGCTTCCTGGGTTTATGCCATTCTCCTGCCTCAGCCTCCCGAGTAGCTGGGACTACAGGCGCCCACCACCTCGCCCGGCTAGTTTTTTGTATTTTTTAGTAGAGACAGGGTTTCACCGTGTTAGCCAGGATGGTCTCGATCTCCTGACCTCATGATCCGCCCGTCTCGGCCTCCCAAAGTGCTGGGGTTACAGGCTTGAGCCACCGCGCCCGGCCCAAAGGACCTTTTTAAATAGTGGTTAGGTGCAAATGTCATGTTTAGGGGAGAAACTGATGAATTCAGGTCTGTTCAAAAGATGCCGCCCAGCAGGCCCTGCTGTGCCCACTGGGGTGACGGTCGTCTGGTCCTGCTATACCTCCTCCCAGCCGCCTACTCTTCACAACCCTGCCATGACATCCTGTGTCTTTGCTAGGCCTTCCCCATCACAGCACAAACTCCAGAGGCAGGGGCTTAGCTGCACACCCGGACCACCCGGAACTGGACCTGGGGAGAGCACGATGAGTGCTGTCACAAGAGTGAATAAAGTCAAATCAGAAGATGCCAGCATCAGCCTCGCTGCCCCCCACCGCCCCAGCAGAGCCCCAATGGCTGCAGGCAGTACCTTCAGACAAGGAGAAGCAACTGAGATATAAGGATCCCAGAGGAAGACACACCTGCCGTGGTTCTCAGGGGACAAGATTCTCTCCACAGAAAACCCCAAAGGGCTAACAGACATTGTTATAGCTGATAAGGATTCAGCAAGGTTGGCAATAAAATCCTATAAATCATGGAAAATGTACAACATGTGTAAAACCTATAACATCAATAGTGCTTCAACACCAACAATAACCAACAAGAAAACTACAAAACAAGACACCGCTCAGCATCGCAACAAAACCTGTCAATCTACAGGAATGTATCTGGCAAAAGAATTTCTGGATTCTTTCAATTCTTCTAGTAGCGTTTATAAAGACCTCAAAAGGCCTGAACAAATGACAACTGGAAGGCACATGTGACGTGAAAAATGTGACTTCCCAGCTATGTCGGATGCGTTCCAGTTTGCTGGAAAGGCTTAGCAACGGAGCCCACAGGTGGCATCTGGTGGGCAACCTGCCATGTCTAAAACGGACAAAGGTCTGGGGTCAAGAATGGCCGAGCCGAACCAGAGAGAGGAGGACTGAGCTGAGCGGGAGAAAGGAGGACCGAGCCGAACCAGAGAGAGGAGGACTGAGCTGAGCCGGAGAAAGGAGGACCCAGCCAAACCAGAGGAGGATCGAGCTGAGCCGGAGAGGGAAGGAGATGGGCAGAGACCCCACAGCCAAGGCCAAGTGTACAGAGAAGGCCCGTCTCGCCAAGACCAGAGATCTGCACATCAAAACACTGGTCAACGGCTTACTCCCACTAGCAAAAGTTGGAGGCAGAGGGCTCTGAGTGAATGTGGGGTGAGGATCCCCCCAGGAACCACTGGGGTCCCAGGGCCAGCCCTGGAGCCGGCGGCAGTCGGGGCATCGGTGGCCCTGGGGCCCAGCCAGCAGTGCCTCTGCCAGACACCAGGTGGCGCGAGAGGAAGGCGTGCAGCAGGCTGGGGAAGGGGAGTCCCTGCAGAGGACACTGCCAGGGCGGGGCATGTTCCGGAATGTTCCAGAGGGGCCAGATGAGCAGAGCGCCACTCAGATAGATCCTAAAACATGGTTGGGCAAGAGCAGGAACTAGGATGAGGTCATGTGAGTGCGCACCCTGTGTACAAATTCTCTGCCGGTCACAGGACAGCAGTAGGGGCTCTGTGGGCTGAGGACGCACATGGCACACGGGACGGGGTGGCGGGGACATGGGGGTGGGATGGAGGGACGTGCTCACTGTGAGACTCCAGATCTGACAGGTGACAGACCCAACTGTGCCTGTATAGACAGACTGGTGGCCTGTCCCATCTCTGGCTGGATGGAGGGACCGGTGGCCTGTCCAGTCTCTGATGGTTGTCCTGGCCTAGCTGGGGCGGCCTCTCCCACCTGGCTTCTGTGCCCCTGTGAACCACACCCCCCTGGCTCGCACAGCCCCAGGAGAGGTTAGGTGATGCCAGTCTGGACCCAGCAGTGTCCAGGGCTGCCCGCCCAGCGCTGGGCACTGAAGTTTGCCAAGATGAACCCCAGCCCTCGGCCTGGGCTGCCCCGAGCCTGGGCTATCCTGCCCTGGGTGGCCTTGGGGACGGGGCTTGGGTGCAAGGCCTCAGCAGCAGCCCTCTCCCACTGCCCTGCATCCACACAGCCCCCACAGCATCCCAGGCCAACCATGACCTGCAGGATGGGCTGGGACACCAAGCGCCACGGGCACCCTGGCACCCTACTCGGGACACAGGCCTTGTTGGCTAGACGGGTGTCTTTAGAGCCCTGATAGCCCCCTGCAGTGGGGCCCACTGACCCCTGCGGTGGGAAGAGGGTCTTTGGGCCTCAGTTTCACCCCCTGCAACAGGAGGGTCTGGACCTACCCAGGCTATGCGGCTGCACAGGAGGGCTGGGCCAGGCAAGTCCTGCCTCCCGGGACCCCTCTCCCGCTGAGCCGGCGTGGCAGGAGCCCCCGCGGTACCCCTATTATCTGGGGACTGTGGGTGGGGAAGTGTCCCTGGGTCCCAACACTGAAGTACGGGACGGGCTGAGGTTCCATGAGGAGAGTGAGCAAGAAGACCCTGGGGAGGGGGTGGTCGTCCTGGGGGTCCAGGCTTGCTCTGTCCTGCTGAGGGGGCCATGCACCGGGGCCAGTGAGGGCAGCACCCCAGGCTGAGCAGGGGCCCTCGGAGGGGCGTGAGCTGACACTGGTACTGGGGACAGGGCTACACAAGTCTGTGGCCCCCTCTCCTGACGCCCCTCCTGCCCAGAGGTCTCGCCCCTGCCTGGGCCCCCACACCTCACTGGCAGCCCAGGCCTGCGCTTCCTCACTCCACCTGGAGGGGTTCTTGTCCTGAGCAGGCCCGAACCGGGCCCTCCCCCAGTTTCCCCAGATGCCCCCAACAGCCTGGCCGCTGTCGCAGCAGGACAGCCACCCAGCCTGGGCCCGGACCCCCTTCCTGCAGGCTGAGCATTATCATTGCCCGCTGAAACGCAGAGGCTGCTGGAGCCGCTTGCAGACGGAACTGAGGTGCAGAGGCTGAGTCACCTGCCCCAGGTCACATACGCGAGTGAGGTCACAGAGTCAGAGGCCAGGCGTTCCAGACCCACCTTGCTCCATGAGCTGAGCATAAACTTGGCAGTGAGAACCACCAGGAGGCTGCAGGGCAGCTGGGTTTACATGAAAATGCTGCCCCCTGGCCACCAGACACACGCACACAGAGACAGACATGCTAGCACATGTGTACACACCACATGCCAACACACATACCCTACCTTGGCTGCCAGTTTGCTCCCACAGCAGCTCCAGGAAAAGCCCAAGGAGTAACCAGTTCACAGGCGGGATGGCGGAGGCTGGAGATGGCCATGTCGGGAGTGGAGGGGCTGGCCCCATCTCGGGATTCTGCTCCCAGGTTCCTCCTCTTTCCCAGAGCCCTGGCTGTGCCCCACCCTGCGAGGTGGCCACTGACCAAAGCCCTGCCCAGGACAGTCCTGTGTAGGCTCTGAGCCTGGCCTGGGCCATTGCTGCTGCCCAAGGCCATGGAGGTGACCGGGAGAGGAGCTGGCCCTCTGCCCACTGCATGGCCCTCCAGACCTCGCCTCCTCCCCTGAGCCCTGGTCCAGCAGGCCGGGGCTGGGAGGAGCTCGTTCTCTCAGCCCACCCCACCTCTCATGCACCAGGTCCTGCAGCTGCCCCAGGCCTGGGAGGGACGGAGGGCAGCCACCCATCACCATTTCTGGTTGGCATCTGGGGTAGATGAACCCCTGACTTTCCTGCACAAGCCAAGGGCCCCAGACCCAGGAGGATCCGGGCAGATTCTCAGGTGTATGCTGGGTGCTCCCTCCCTAAGGACAGCATTACCCAAGCCCACAAAGGCAACGGGCATTGGCGTGGGACACAGGAGGGCTGGCAGGGGCTTCCTGGGACAGAGAGAACCAGTCCTCCTCTCGCCGTGCCAGCCCAGGTCAGCCGACTGGCTCGAAGACTGCCTCTTCTGCCTGCAGGTCCCAGGACGAGACGGCTGGGAGGAAAGGCTGGGCGGGACGTGGGGCCTGCCTCCAACCCCGGGGACACTGCAGAGGGATCCCCAAAAGTTCTACTGAATCCCTGAGTCCTCTAAACCACTGGCCAGCCTGAGCCCTGCAAGGCGCAGCTATGCTGCCCCTGGGTTCTCAGCACACAATCGGGCCACTGGCCCTGTTCCAATGCTCCAGCCAGTGAGCAGACTGGCCACACCAGGGGCGAGCTCGGGGCAACCATGCATGAGGGGGCCGGTACCAGCCCACAGCACCCAACACAGGGGGGCCATGTCCAGGGGGCCTGGTGCCGGGCTGCAGCATCCTGAGTATGTCCCTGGAAAATGTGTGGCCACAGCCTTTGCCTGGGCTCAGTCACTGAAAATCCAGGTTCTTAAGAAATAACTTTAATGTATTTAGAAACCTCAAAACCAAAATCTCCCTGCCGGGTCCCCTCCCTCCGGCCAGTCCCCCTCTCAGAGCGTGGGACACTCCTGGGAACTCAGGGTCCTTCCTGTCCCACGTGGGGGTAGGAAGGGCATAGGAGGAGACCTCACATTGTCCCCAGTAATTGCTAATGGTGGCCCCTGTGCCCATCAGTCTGGGTGGAGTTGCCCCGTGGGTGCAGCGGGGAGGTGGTGGGGCCCAGCAGCTGAGAGAGGCCCAGCCAGCCAATGGGACCAGGCTGGGCTCCTTGGGACACAGCGTGGCCCCCTCGAGCTTGACTAGGGGTGCCTCTCGAGGGACATGTGATCTTCCTTCTGTGAAGTGTCCGGAGCCCGGCACCATAGTCACAGGGTCTTGGGAAGCCCCAGGGAACCATGCTGGGTCCTTGAGACAAGCCCCTCACACTCTCTGTAGCCAGGCACGGCCACTTGCTGATCAGGGGACAGGCTGTGTTGCCGCCGGCTGGCCTCACCAAGGCTACACATCTGTCTCCACCCGCAGACGCTCCATCCTGCGGACATTGCCCTCCACGGCCACACGGCTGGTGATGAAGCGGGCAAAGTCCTCGGGGAACCAGCCTGTCTCTCCGTCCCGGAGCCTCTCGCCGTAGAGCCACCCTGAACACGGATGGGGTGGGAGGGAGGTGAGAGGAAGGCCATGGGTCCCCTGGCCCCTCTGAGCTGCTGTGCATGAGCACGCCAGGGCCAGGCTTCTCCTAAAACCGACCACCCGCTCCTGCCTCAGAGCAGACAGCTGCCGAGGCCTTGCTCACGGTCACCAGGCACCCGGCCCCTGCTCTGGTGCTCGCCACTGAGAAGGGTGCTGGGCTGAGCACACCCCACACAGCTCTGCCCGGCATGAGGAGGTGCCCTGCCTGCCCTCTGCAGGCTCGTGCTGGGCTGGCTGAGCGGGGATTCCCTGGGAGGGCAGAGACACCTCCTCCTCCCCATATGGGACACAGTGACCATGGTCTCGTTTTTGGGTTCATGGATTTTGGGGCTTGGGGATGTGGGAGTGCTCCCTTTGAGGAAGCCCTCGAGGGAGGGTGAGGCAGGCTGGAAGCGCATGGGCAGCTTGCAGCCCGGCATGCTCTGGGCCTGGCCAGGCTGGATGGTGACTCACGCCCGCCTGTCCGTGCCTGCCCATCTGTGCCCGACACGCCCACACTCACCGTCCTCCTGCTGCAGAACCAGGACCACGTCCGCCTGCTGCAGTGTGACCTCGTCTGCCTGCTTCGCAAAGAAGGCCTTGGTGATCTCCACCTGGGGCAGGTCTGGGTAGGGCAGTGGCCATCACAGGGCTATCAGGAGGTGTGGGCCAGGCTCCACTCCCCGACAGCCTCCAGCAGACACACCCCTGGGGCCAGGGTACCCCACCTCCCGACTGCTGGACCCCACCACAAGGCCAGGTGCCAGGCTCCCTTGGGCTACAGTGGGGGCCAAAGTGCCCAGCTGTGGCAGAGGGCCAGCCCTGCAGGCCCCCTGCCCGCACTCACCTCCTTTGTTGGAGAGGCCCTGCCACTGTCTCTCACTGTGTGTGAGAGCCACGATCCACCGTGCCCGGTCACTCCTGGGGGCCAGAGACAGCACGAGTCAGGCCTGGAGGCCGATCCCGCCCCTCTGATGTTCCCTGACTTCTGACAGCCACCCATGGGGGGTCCGTGGCAAGAAGATGGGTGGTGGGGGTGGGCAGGAGTGGCTGGGCAGACTGTGCCAGGCAGGCTAGCCCCCAAGTCACCCCAGCCCCAGCTCACAGAGTTGGGTAGCAGCCACACACCCAGACCCCAGCCTGCTGGACCCAAGGCCACCCCGTTTCCTGGCACTGGGTCCCAGCTCCCTGCCCCTCCATTTGCTGTGGCAGACTCAGCCCCAGCATCCTTGTTTGGAAATAGGGCCCAGAGCTGTCCTCGGTCAAGAGGAGCTGAGAGGGAATATGGAGACTGGCGCACCTGCGTGCCTGCCTTCCACAGGGGACCTGCAGAGACCCCATCACTGCCCACTCCATTTCAAGCGCCAGGACCACCCTGCTGTCCGAACTGGCCCCCACTGGCCAGGCTCGCTGCACCCCAGCAGCATTGCGGTTTGCCTGCAGCTGTGCCCTCAGGGCCCAGGGCTCTCCTGCCTCGGGGCCTTGGCACGGCTCCACCTCTGCTGAGCAATCCCAGCCTCCGGCCCCACCTCCCTCTGCTCACGTGGGCTGAGCCTTCCACAGGGCGCCCCCCGCACCCCACCCCCCACCTTGTTTCCTTTCTTGTTCCCACTCCTGGTGGCCCAACTGTTGGTGCGTCCCCTCCCGGGAACATAAACGCCACGAGGACAAGGCCATTTCTGTTCTGTCCCCGGCTCTACCTCGGCACCTACGGCAGGGCCAGGTGCACAGTGGGTGTTCAGAGCCAGCCGTGGAACAGCGAGCGAGGCAGGCAGACAACCCGGTCCCCGTGGAGCTAATGTGCCTGGGGCCTGGGAACCACCCTCCCGGGAGCCCCTTACGCAGAGTCTGAGGAGAGCAGGAGCTGCTCCTGGCGGCCCTCACTGTTGCGAAGCAGGGTCACTTGGAAGGCATGGGGCACGGAGGAGCTGCGGTTGCCGCCCCCGGGCAGAGGGAGCTCAGACGGCTCTATCTTCTCCACCTGGATGTGGTTCATCTGGGCGTAGTCCTGGACCACGTAGCTCTCCTCGCTGTGGGGACACAGACAGTCAGTTGGTGGGACCGTCCCACCCAGCTCCTACCCGGTGCCTGCTGGGCTCCCGGCCAGGTCCCACCCGGCTCCCCTGCAGTGGTGGGGAGGCAGCCACGGAGGACAGGCTCCAAGAGTTCCCCCATCCCACAGAGCAGAGGCCACAGCTTTCGAGTCCTCCTCGTGGCTGGCACAGGCAGACCCTAGTCTGCAGGAGGCCAGAGGCTGCACAGCGAGCACCACCTGCCTCCGAGCGTCACACAGAGCATGTCCCGAGTGGAAGCCGTGCCCCAGCTCTGAGGTCAGAGGGGCCCAGGGCCAACTCCCGCAACGTCCTGCCCCAGGGCCAGCGGCCCAGTGTCCACGGAGCGGGGCTCCCCACACCCTCCTGCCCTAGTGCCACCTCTTCTTCTTGGTCACAACCAGGACATCGTTGAACAGGAACAGGTAGCACGTTGGCCGGCTGGCGATTTTTCGAAAAAGTCCAGTTTCTTCCACTAAGAACAGCTCCCCACGCTTCAGCAGCCACCGGGAGGCGGAGATCAGTGGGAGGGACTGGGGGGACAAAGCCAGGATGAGCAGGTCCCCAGGGGGTCAAGGACACACAGCACCGGGTCGGAGTGACCCCTGCCTCTGGACTGTCCCCAGTAGGGGTTGGATAGAGGAAAGCGGCACAATGTGTCCAGGCCTCAAATCAAGGTGCACCAGGCCCTGGACCAGATCCTGCCTGACAGCCCAGGGCTGGGTGACCACTGAACATTTCACCCAAGCCAGGACCCAAAGGCCAGTGCTGGGGAAGCCTCCATGCACACCTCACTCCTCCGTGGTGGGAGGGCTCCATGGCGATTATGCAGACGCTGGGCCTCCTGGGCACAAGGGCCCGCTCAGCCCCGAGGGACGGTTGGCAGGGGCAGGCCCCTCCGTGATGGCCACGCTCCATGTCTAGAGCCTTTCCTGGCTCCTGAGCCACAGAATACCCCCCACCCCGATGCCTGGTGCTGAGTTGCTGGAGTCAGTGGGGGGCAGAGAGATGGCAAAGGCCAGGGGGTGAGCAGTGCAGGGGTAGTGGGGGTGGGCTGTGTGGGGGTGGGCATCGCAGTGGAGGGTGGCAGCACGGGGCATGGGGTGGGCGGCGCAGGGGTGATGGCGGTGGATGGCGCAGGGGCGATGGGGTGGGCGGCATGGGGGCGATGGGGGTGGGCGGTGTGAGGGCGACAGGATGGGCAGCGTGGGGATGATGGGGGTGGGCGGTGTGAGGGCGACAGGATGGGCAGCGTGGGGATGATGGGGGTGGGCGGCGCGGGGGCGATGAGGGTGGGCGGTGGTGGGGGGCGAGGGGGGGTGGGTGGCACGGGGGCGATGGGGGTGGGCGGTGTGAGGGCGACAGGATGGGCAGCGTGGGGATGATGGGGGTGGACATCGCAGTGGGGATGGCAGCACAGGGTGGTGGCGTGGGCAGCGTGGGAATGAGGAGCCTACCCACCAGCCCCCGCTCCTCAGCCACTGTTGACACCTCCCCACCCGCTCCCTGTGGGCCCCGCCCACCGTACCTGTGCCCACTATAGACTCACCTCCCACTCCTGGCCTGTGCCACCACCCTCCCTCCTGGATGAGCCTTCTCTCCCCACCCCCACAGCCGTTTCCAAGACCAACTTCAAGACCACGTGGGAGTGAGAGCCCCACTCGGGGGTGGGCCAGGCCTGGGAGGGGGTCCTTGCTCTGGCAGGGGCAGATGTTCTAGGATCAGGGAGACAAGTGTGAGGCCTGCACAGGTGTGGGCTCGGCAACAGCGGCGTGAAGTCACCGCCCTCACGCCTGCTCCAGGCAGCCGGCCCTGACCCACCCCGGAGCCCCCTCCCCGAGCTGGGACCCCTGTACCCTTGCTCGGTTGTCCATGGCCCTGAGCGAGGGTGGCCTGTAGCCTGTCACCCACTCCTTGCTCCCCTCTGAAGGGCACCCACTGGAGGGAGCACCAGGACAGGAGACCCACCTGGGCCCGCCTTGTGGGAGGGGCCCTGGGCTGTCCTGGGACAACAGAGGACGGGACCAGTGTGTGGGATTGTGGGTGGTGGGCTCTGGAGGGAGAGGTCCGAGCCCCGTCCATTTGTGACAGGGACTAGGGCTGTTGGGACCTGGGCTGGAAATATTTCACCCTACCCAGAATCCGGGCCTCACTGGGAAACATGAGATCTGGGCCGGCCCTGAAATCACCCTGTCCCCTCCCCTCTGTCCTCAGGCCCTGCCCAGCCCCTGACCCTGGCCCCGGTCAAGCACACTGACAGGGCCACTCCTGTTGCCCCCTCCGCTTGGTCACTCAGGGCCTGGGGTCTGCCCTTTGCCCGTGCAGTCCTGGGGATGGAGCAAGGGCCACAGAGGCCCACCCAGTGGGAGTAGGGGAGGGGACACAAGGGACACTCCCAGATGGGGAGACTGAGGCCTGGAGAGACCAAAGGCACCAGCCCTAGGAGGCCCAGCCCCCAGGCCTCATGAGGGCAGGCACCCACTCTCCAGCCCTCAGGCTCAGGGGTGTGACCTCACACGCAGGCCAGCAAGGCGGGCCGAGTGGGAAGTGGCCTGAGTTGCCTGATGTCCGGGGCCACCTACCTTGACCTTGCTGAAGTCCAGCTGTGTGTGCAGCGTGTACATCTGCTCCATGCGCTCCATCCTGTGGGCCCCCTCGTTGCACTGCCTCACCAGCTGCAGGGCATGGTCCCCGTGTGAGGGGCTGGTGCTGCAGGGCCCTGGCACAGCCCACACGTTCCACAGTGTGCCCAGGACTCCTGCCCAGCCAGCCCCTGGCTGCCCACAGTGCCTGCCCTGGACCAGCTGTGCCATAGGCTCATCAACTGTGCGAGAGTTCCACTGGCTCTGGGCCTCAGTTTCCTTGTCAGTGCTGTGAAAGGCTTGGGATGGATAATCTGAGAACCTCTGGGCCTCAGTTTCCTTGTCAGCGCTGTGAAAGGCTTGGGATGGATAATCTGAGAACCCTCGCTGCCCTGGAAGGTAGGGGGAGCCAGCCCTATGCCACCAGGTAGGGTGGGGTGGGGACAGGGTCAGGGTACAGGACTTGGGCGGGACTGGGGCCAGGCCCCATCTTACCTTGCTGATAGCCTTCAGTGCGCGGCTGGCGGCCTTGTACCTCTCGGAGTGGCCTTGGGTCTTGAGGCAGAGCGTCTGGATGAACAAAAGACACGGGACACAAAGTCCCCTCTGGCATCCCACGTGTGGAGGCTCCCACCAACACCAGACCCTGGGTGGGGCTGCAGGGTGGTCAAGAGCTGCCCCCAGAGGGCTCCTGCAGGGCCCCACCACCAGCCCCTGAACGGCCTCTGCACCACCTGGAGCTCTGCCAGGTCCTCAGGCCAGGTTGAGTGGGAACAAGAGCTAGCACCCCTGCCTGGAACCCTTCCCTTCCCGTTCCTGGCCATCTCCATCCAACCTGGGGAATCGTCAGTGGAGGCCCCCTGGCAGCCCCATTTCTGCACATCCCTGGGGCCCCCAGGAATTTGAGGGTCTGTTTGGCTTGGGCAGTCCTGCCATGTGTAGCCTCAGGGAGCTTAGCTCAGTCCTGCCATGTGTGGGGCTGTGTGTATGGGCAGCACGCACACGTGTGACTATGCCTGTGTACTGTGTGTGTGCATGTGTGCCTGCATGTGTATGCATCCACATGTGTATGTGTGCACTGGGTGCATGTGTGTGTAGTGCCTGTGTGTGCACGTATGCAAACGTGTGTGTGCACTGTGCGCACATGTGCATGCATGTATATGTGCAATGCAGTGTGTGCACATGTGTGCAGGCATGTGTGTATTGGTGTGCATTGATACACATGCATTGTGTACACATGGGCACACATATACATGAGTACATGTGCACTGTATATACATGTGTGCGTCTGTGTGTACATCTTTTACCGTCATGCGTCCTCTGCCCTGTGGCATCCCACACACACAGCCCACGCTGCTGAGCCCCTCTGAGGCCCTCTCTGCATCCACAGAATGGGGAGAGAAGGTGCTGGGGACAGGGCTACCACGTCTAGGAGGACTGGTGGGGCGGGGGCTGGGAGGAGGCTCAGCAGGGCTCTGGGTGACGCCAGTTCCAGCTCGTCAGTGTGCCTAAACCTCATGAACCATTGAGTAAGTGAACACAAATTCGCCAAGGGCTGGAACAGCTCCCGGCACAGTGAAGTCTGTGGGTGGTGGCGACCACAAAGTTATCCCGGTTATTAAAGCCATCTTAGGATCATAACTATTAAAATATCATAGGCCAAGCCTGGAGGAGAAGGTCACAAAAGGGTAATCAAGCGGGGGCTCCAGCAGTGGGACCCCAGGACAGTGTGCCCAGCCCCAGACCCAGGCCGTGGACTCACATCCGTCAGGAGGGGCAGCCGGGTCACCCGCTGCATGGGGAGGATCAGGAAGGAGAGCACGGGCAGGCCCCCGCATGCTGGCCGCCTCTCAATCTCTCTCAGGACCTCTCGGAAGGCGGCGTTGCTGCTTCTGCAAGAGGACAAGGCTGTCCTTCCAGGCTCTGCATGGCCGGCCTGTACCCAAATCAGGCAGCACCTGCAGAAGCCGGGCTGGGAGCAGGAATGTGCTTTGGGAGACCAGGGTGCAGGATGCTCCCGAGCCACCCTCTGGGCCTCAGGGCCACACACTCACGTCAGCTTCTGCAGCGTGCGCTGCTGGTAGACCTCGTTGGAGCAGTAGGCGATGTAGGGGTGGAAGTGCTTCTCGGCGTGCTCCTCCAGGATGTCACTGATGTCCTCGACCAGTACCTGGGCCTTGTGCCGCTGCTCCAGGTCCTCGAAGAACCTGAAGGCAAGGAGGGGTGAGGAGGGTGCCACGGGCCTGGTGGTCGGGCCCCATGTGTGCACACACACAGACGTGCATATCACACACACTCACACATACATATACGTGGCAGGAGCTGAGCTCAGCTCCCAGAGTCAGCAAGCAGCAAGCACTCGGGGCGGGACCCGGACCTGGGATGCAGGACAGCAGGGAGGGCAGGTGGGAAGTGGTCACAGAGCCCCCCGCCACGATCCCACGCACTGGCACTGTCCCTCTGTTGTCCAGGGGCAGCCCCAGGGGCTGTCTCCAAAGGTGGACCCGTTTGGACCTCCTGTCCTGGTGCCCTGTCCAGTTGGTGCCCTTTGCCCTTCAAGCTCCTTCCAGCTAAAATGACTGGGCCTCCACACAGGCCCGGGCCCCCACTGCTGCACCCGCCTGCCCCTGGGAAGAAACTCAAGGACGGAAACTCAGGGGACAGGCACAAGAGCCCAGCCTCTGGGTCACAAAGAGGGGCGATGCCTGGGGTCACCCCCTCCAAGGATGAGTCCCCAGTCCCAGGCAGCTCTGCTGGTCGAGCTCCTAGCTGGGTTCGCGAACTGTCGGTTGACTTTCACTGGGTCCCCCACCCCGTCCTGAGTGAACAGTCAAGGCCAGGGGGGCCAGGTGTGGGCTCTTGGCAGACTCTGACCTCCTCCGTGACCCACGCCTCGGCCCGGGGTGATCAGGACGAAGGGAGTTAACACTTGGTGAGAGCTAGGCCAGGGCTGCCGGGGTTCTGCCGCCATGGGCAGCCAGAGCCACCAAGGTTGGGCTTGGCTGAACCCACGATGTTCACTTGGTGTGTAAGGCGGTGGCCGGAGCCTTGTCCATCCCACAGACCCTCAGAGCACCCAACCTGAGACCACATCCATGTCTCCAGGCCCCTGCCACAGGAGGTCCTCCCACCCCAAGAGCTCTGTCCTTCGGAGGACTCCCTTGCCCAGCGTGGAGGTGGGCGGCAGTCCCTCCTCCCCCTGCTCACTAGGCCTGACTGGGCCTGCCACCCACGCAGGAGCCATGCTTCCTGCAGGGAGAGCGTCCTGAGAGCTGCTTGCTCTAGAGAAGCCCCAGGAGATGGAGCCGCAGTCCCCATGGATGAGGACCCAGGAGGCCATGGGAGGCCTCGGCTGCTGGATGAGCAGGGCCACAACACGCGTGGGTGCCGAGGCCGGCCAGGCCGGTCAGCAGCTCACATGGGAGACTGCAGGTTCTGAGAAAGGTCCGGGAGAGCTGCCCACCAGCCGCTGACCCCAAATAGCGATGATTCCCCAGAGAGTTCACTGTGAATGCCAGGAGCTGTCGGGGACCCAGCTGGGGGAGGAGGCCGAAGCTTCCTGCCCTGGGGCAGCAATCTAAAGCCCCAGGAGGTCAGAGGCAAACACACAGCTGCCTGAGGCAGAGGGGACCGGAGGACACAGAGCCTGCATGGCTGGGGGCAGAGCTGGGGGAGGGGCAGCCTCTATCACAGACCCCCTCCCCCTCCCCCTCCCCCAACCCCAACCCACAGATGAGTCAGAGTTTGGGAGTTTGCCATAGCTGGTCCCTGGAGCTCTAGAGGAAGCCCCTGTCTCCAGGGACAAGGCGGCTCCCTGCCCACCCTCAGGGCCCCAAAGTTCCGCAAGGGCACCCCACAGGCAGCAGATGGGTGGGACTCGCCAGGGGCGTGGCTGATATAAGAATGTGCCAGCAGCCACCACTGTTGGAGCAGCCCCGTGCCAGGCACTACAGGCCCCTAATCATCTCCCAGCACCACCCAAGCCCATGAGGGGGCCAGAGGCACCGCCCCTCAAGTTAGCATTGAGGCTGAGGCTCAGGAGACTGAATGATGCTCCAGAGTCCACCTGTATATAGGGAGCAGCACAGGGTTGAGACCACACACACCCCTGCCCACGCACACAGGCCCCTGCCCACGCACACACACCCCGGCCAGGCACAGAGACCCCTGCCCAGACACACACACCCCTACCCACTCATACCCCTGACCATGCATACACATGCACACACACCCATGCATATACACCCTTGCCCACGCACACACACCCCTGCCCGTGCACACACCTGTCCACACACATACATCCATGCACACACCCGCACACACACAACCATGCATACACACCCCTACCCCGACACACCCATGCACACAACATGCACACCCACGCACACACACACCTGCCCACGCACACACACCTGTCCACACACACACCAATGCACAGACACCCGTGCACACACCCCTGCCCATGCACACACACCCCTGCCCACATACACCCACGCATACACACCCGGGTGCTGGATGCTCCCGAGTCACCCTCCAGGCCTCGGGGCCAGCCCACTCACACACACCCCTGACCACGCACACACCCCCCCACCCCCCACGCACACCCCCGTGCATGGCTGCAGCTGCATGTCTGGCCTTTCCTCCACCTCTAGGCCCTGCAACCAGAGCTCAGGTCCAGCCACCAGACACCTTTGGGTGGAACATGACCCAGAGCTGCAACTAGAGGCTTCCTGCCTACAGGTGAGCAGCTTGTGGCCACCGCTGCCTGGGTCACACAGCCCTCTGTGGCTGGGCGTCCTGGTGGGATGGTGCTTGGCAGTGGGGCAGGGCTGGACCCCTGGGAAGTGCTCCACATCTTACGAACAACCCGGATGCTACAGCCCCAGTGCTCAGCCCGGCCCTGGGGCCAGCTCTTGGTGGCCTCAAGGACCATCAGAGGTCATCACACTCCATGGGAGCCAGCAGCTGCCCTAAACCATCCCCATCAAGGTGCAGCTCAGGCTCCCCAGGGCCTGCTGCCGACGGTGCGGTGCCCATGGGGAGAGGCACCTTCCCGGCAGAGGACCCTGTGCAAAGGCTGTGGCGTGGCCTCACCTCTGACTGGCACCCAGGACATCCAGGATGTTGGAGAAGAGGTGGTGGTGCTCCATCTGCGTCACGGTCGCCCGCAGCTCCTTGGACTGCAGGAACTCCTCCACCAGGACGCTCAGGCTGTGCTGGTAGGAGAACTCCGACGTGAGGATCTCGAACATGGCCTGCGGAGAGGGGCCTGGGTGAGCCCCACAGTGACGCTGGACACGGGCGTGCCTCGGTGGCCAATTCTCGGAACAGGAGGACATGCCCCGGGTGGCAGGGGCCAGTGGGGACAGGAGCCCCAGACAGACCCCTGGATGGGACTGTCAGGATGGCCAGCCTGGAGACGCCAGCCCGATGTCCCTGGGTGCCCCTGGCTGGGTGCCTGATGAGCCGCATGAAGCTGGGCAGCGACCCCCCGTCCTCGTCAGAGAAGGGGGAGATGGCGGCCCCTGGACTCCGAGGATTCACTCGGTGGCGCGAAGGGGCTCTGTGAGGGCCTGGTGCAGGTGGAGGCACAGCCCGGGCCTGTGTGAGGCGCTGGTGAGTGTGACGGGGCCTGGCGCTGGAGGTGGCCGCAGAGGGATGGCCGGGTGGCACCACTGTGGCTGCTGCCCCTCCCCAGGTGTTGCATGGCCCAGGCCATGGGGGACAGCCCTCCCGCCCAGGGCCCTCCCCTCCCGCTCAGGGCCCTTTTACCTCCTGCCTCTTCCGCTCCTCAGTGGAGAGCTGGTCCAGGATGCCCAATTCCACCACCTGGGGGGACACAGGCCCAAGAGCTGCAGGTCACACATCCTGGAAGCCTGCGCCAAAGTCTCCCTTCTTTCCTCTCCTGATGGACCAGGGCCAACATGGCCAGCAGAGGCGGGGGCCCGGGCAGAACACCCACAGCCACCTCACACGGCTCAGGGAGGTCCGATCCTGGAGTAGGCCTGTCCTGCCCAGGGTCTATCCCCGTCATCTTCCTCTCTGTGGACCCTCCTCAGGGCAGCCGCCCCCATCCCCGCCCAGCCAAAGAGCCCCAGAGCAGCCCAGAAAGAGCATGGGGCATCCAGAGGGAAAGGCCAGAGGACGGGAGATCTTGTCCCGAAGACCTTCCTGGCAGACGGAGAGGCGTGGAGCCCACCCAGGGAGGAAGTGTGGAGGGCAGGACTGTGACTCAGACCCCACCTGGGCGAGGCGAGTCAGTGCCCTGCCTGGAAGGTATGGGTGACGCTGTGCCCGCCCGGGCTCCCTCCTCCTCGGGGCCCACAGCTGGCGGGTCGCCTTGGCGGGAGCGTGGCTCGCTTGGTGGAGCGCGTCAGGACCAGCGGGGCTGCTACACTGCCCGGGGGTCCCCTCTCCCCTCTGCAGGACTCAGGCCACCCTGATTCGTGCTCTGCTCCTCACTGGGCCGGGCAGAAAGGCCTCCCACAGCGCCTGGGCCACGGGTGAGTCCCCCATTCCCCAAGCCAGTGCCTCCTTCCTATGCAGGGTCAGAATCTCTGGCAGTTACCAGGGTGCAGTACTGGACACTATCCCAGACAGAGGGAGACCACACGCCCCCAGCTCCCAGCAGGGGAGTAAGACTGCACTTCCAGACCTTTCTATCTGTGGGGAGGCTGCCCGCTGCCTGCCCTCACCCCACACTGGGCCTGCCCTGGCCGGGGTCCCGGGGTACGCAGCACCATGGAGCGTGGTGGGCGGGTGCAGTACCAGCCCCTCTGGATGGCGAACAAGGAGCCCCATTGTACCACAGGTGGGGGCCCGCCCTCCCTGCTTCCCGCCACGCCCACGGCCACATGGTCCCCTCCCTCGGGCCTCAGGGCGCGGGTCACATGCTGGTCCACCTGGGGTAGGAGCAGTCACCTCCCCCAAGCACAGGGACCACTGCCAGGCCACGCTCTCCACTGAGACCCCCGTAGGGCAGAGACGGGCCCCCCCGTTTCAGATACGGAAAGTGAAGGAGTGGCTTGGCCCTGGCCCCAGCTCCAAGCCCCGGCCCCTCCCATCCCAGCTGTCTCCCTACGCAGACCCCTTAGCTCTCTCCTGGGGCGGGGGCTCTGGGAAGGGACTCATGGTGCCCGCACCTCCCTGCAGGGCAGTCTAAGCAGGGCCGGCCCTTGCACGCACAATGGCAGGGCCCTGCATGGGCAGGGCGACTCTGAGGGCACAGGAGGGAGACTCCCAGGTCCACCACCCACAGCCGAGGGGCTTCTGGGAAGGCTGCCCACCCTCCCTGGGAGGACTGGGCTGCTGCTGGGGACCAGCCACCTGGGCTCGGGGAAGAACAGTGGGGGGACCCCTGTGGCTTCTGCCTGCCTGTCTCTGTGGGGCAGCCTCACCCACCCTCCGGCGCTACCTCCGGGAGCTGGCTCCAGGTGATCTGGGCAGGCCGGTAGCTCTTGACCACAATGGTGGTGTCCATCTTCCGGGCTCCCTCGGGGCTGGAGGACTCATCAAGGATGTCATCATCAGACTCCTGGCTGGTGTTCAGGCCCCGCTCCTGGATCTCCTGGTAGAGCTGGGGGTCTAGAGAGAGAAGGAGGGTGACCTGTGGCCCTGGGGGATTGGAAAAGCCTGCGCCTCCCTGGAACTTGCCGGCTGAGCCCTCCCAAGGGCATCTCAGAGCCCATGATGACATGAGGCAGCACAGGCCCTTGCGGGTGGGTCCTCTAGCGCCCACAGGCTCTCACGGCTGTATGGGAGAGGGAGGCTTTGGGAGGGGACTGCCCCAGGCTGGGCGCCAGTCCCAAGACCTCTTCTATGCCACAAGCCCCACCTGAAATGGGCTGGTCCCGGCTCAGGGCACCTCCAAACCCTCACAGCAGCCCCCAACCAGCCTTACCCTGAGACACGGGGCATCGCTGCTGCCTCCTGGGGACACTTCCCAGAGATTTCTGTAGAGGAGGCCTGGGTACCCCCTCCTGGGCCCGTCCCTATCCACAAAGCTTCTGGGGGATGGAGGGCGCCACTGTGTCTTGGGGCCTCAGGTCTGGAGCTGGGCACTTGAGGCCTTAGCCCTCCCCAGGCCTCACTGCCTCCAATCTCTACACTCCTGTGCACTTTGATCCAGGTAGCAGGCACCTCCCTATGTCAACCTCCCCGTGGGATGTTCTCATCTCCCCCCAGCAGGCTGAGTGTGCACCACTGCCACCCCTGCTGGAGGCCCCAACACATGGCTGCCCTTCAGCCTCGAAGAGTCCGGGCAGAGCCTGCGGCATGGGGCCGGCACCCTCTGATCTGGCCTCGGTACCCCAACACGGCCACTGTAGGCTGGGCCCAGTACACATGTGGGGTGTTCAGGGCAAGACTGGGGGCTCTGTCTGTGCCCTGCTCTTCAGAACACACAGAATAGAGTCCAAGTGAACTTTCTAGACCTTTCTAGACTCATCAGGGCTACATGGTGAGACCAGCCACTGGGACCTCAGGACCTCAGCCTCTGGAAGGATCCCGTCAAACAGCTTTGGTGACCCCAAGACACCAAACCAAGGCCCACCCGAACCCCAGGGTGCCCCAGTGAGTCCAGCTTCAACTGGAGCCCAGCCCAGCCCGCGGTGCCTCCCAAAGCCACACTCACCGTCCTTGAAGGAGCCCTTGTGCCCACGTTTCCGCCCCAGCGTCTTCTGCACAAAAGAGACACAGAAAGCGCAGCTGTCAGCCGAGGCAGGTGTGGCCCACAGCGATTCTGCCTCGGGACCCCAGAGACCTCACGGCTCCACACGCAAAGCTGTGCCCAAGAGATGTCAGCTCCAAAGGGCCTCAGGGCTGCCAAGCAGAGGCCAGGACAGGTGGGAGGAGGGCTCAGAGCAGGCAGGACAGGTGACTGAGGGTTGTCAGGTCCAGGAGGGCTGCTTGGAGGAGCAGGAAGGGTTGAACTCAACGCGAAGGGATGCTCAGGAGAGTTTCGAGCAGGACTGGAGGGAAGCCGGTGGCAGGGCAGGTACAGTGGGGAGAGGGCTGTGAAGGGACAGTGGGGCAGGACACAGGCCCCTGGGGACCAGGACCTGGTGGGGCAGGTGAGCAGGGACTGGTCAGTCAGTGTCTAGCCCCAAGCATGGGCCTGGGGGCCCCAGCAGGAGGCCGGGATGGCAGAAGTGATGGGAGGGACCGGGCTCCTGGGAAGCCCCCAGGCTCAGGCTCAGGTGCCCGGCTCGGAGCCCACCCTCCTTGGCTGGGACACCACACTTTGCCGACGCCACAGGTGTGCTGGTTCCCGGAAGGAAAGGGGCTGGTTTCTCGGAACGAGTTGGGGCCTGTAAACTCCCCTCACTGGTTGGGAGCGTGTGGCGCTCCCAGCTGCACCTGGCCTGGCACCCTCAGCCCCATGCCCCGCACCCCACCTCAAGGGCTCCCCCAGCCCCCTTTTCACCTCCAGGTCTGGCTGGAGCTGTTGCCTCCCCCACCCCTCGACCCCGTCCTCTCCTCCTGTCTGCCTCTACCCTAACCCTCCTTCCTCTGGGACCCTACCCTGACCCAAGGCCACGGGGAGCCCCCTACTCTGTGCTCCCAGGAACCCCAAGCTGCCCTCAGCCCAGCCCTCGGCATTCTCCCTGCCCTGGTGGCCCTCTGAGGACCAGGCCCATGCCCCTGGGCTCACTTTGGAACCCCAGCACCAAGCATGTGGCAGGTGCCCAGGAAGTGTCTGCTGACTGCATGAAATCAACAGTCAATGAAAGAATGAGCCCCGTGGGCCTAGTCCTTGTGGGTGCAGAGAGTGCTGGGGCCCTTCCAGGAGGCAGCTGTGACGGCAACCAGTGAAGAAGACGCTCTGGCACGTGCCTTCCGTGGACATTGTCCAGAGGACGCCCAGAGGACGGCTATGATCTTGGCTTCCACATGGGGAAGCCAAGGCTCAGGAAAGTTCAGGAACTCGCCTGGGTCACACGGCACCTGCCCCTACCCTCGTCCTTCACTGAGGCAGCCCATATGCTTAGGGCCTGTTTTCCAACACGTCTGAGGAAGGCGTCCAACAAGAAGGGTGGCCCTGGGACCAGCCCTGCATCTGCTCTGCATTCCTGAGAGTGCCCAGGGCTGCCAGGGCCTCCTGATAGGTGGTTCCAGGGCAGCTCGCCTCCCCTACCCCAGCCTTGCCTGAGCCCAGACCCACCAGCTAAAGAGACCAAGCAGGGTGGCCAGAGTCCCAGTCTTGGCTGGGGGGGGGTGTTCAGGTGCCATGCCACTCTCCCTGAACACAGCTCCCAGCTCCAGGGCTGCCTGAAATGAAGGCCTGACCCCCAGCCTCAACGGATGGTGACTCTGAGGATGAGGGACACTGGGCCCAGGAACCCCAGCAGGACGCTCTGTCCCCGGGCCCTAGTGACACATGCAGCCAGGCTACACCCTGCCCAGCGAAGGGTCTGCCGCCACCATGCCCCAGACCTAGAGCCACCGCCAGCAGGCAGGGAAGCAGGCTCTGTGTACAGCGGGAACGTGCACACTTCTCCCGAGCCTGAGGCCGCCGCACGGCTGCCCCGCCTGAGTCCCTGTCCGGAGCTGTTGGGGCAGATGGAGCCCAGGCCAGTCACTGCAGCAAGGTCACCCTGAACCCTGTCATCCAGGCAGGCTGGCTCCTGTCTGGGGCTTGGAAACAGGGACTGGGCCCTTCCAGGGATCTGCCCTCCAGCAAGGCTGGGAGCGGGGACACCAGAGTCTGCGGCCTGGGTAGAACCCTCGACCTTTCTGAGCCTCTGCTGCCTCGTCTGTAAGGTGGGATCTTCACACTCACAGATTGGGCTGAACTGGAATAAACCAATTGAGAGTCCTCATGCAGCAGGTGCTTACTAACGGCAGCTGCCACGATGCAGAAGATGACAGTGGTGGAGATGGCCAGGCCACCCCTCTGCCTAGCAGCACCCTCCCCGCGGTCCACGTGGGCAGGCCCCTACCTTGTTTTTGGCTGGGTTCCGAGTGTGAGGCTGGCTGGGTTCCTCGGCCAGAGCCTGGAGCTTAGGGCTTAGCGGGATGGTGTCCCCCTGGCCACCTGGCTTCCCCAGGCCCTTTATGGCCGCCCGGTAGGATTGGTTCCGTAGGTTCCGCCTCAGCATGCCCCCAGGGTCCTTGTCCATGTCCATGTCGTCCAGAGAGAAGCTGGGGGCTGGGAGGAGCTTAGGGTCCCGCCGGGCGGCCTCCCTGCTAAGTACAGCCGCCCCGAAGCTCTGGTGGCGGGCTGGGGTCTTCGCCCTGCTGGCCACGGCCAGGCTCTTGGGGATCAGCTGCTGGGTGCCCAGCTTGAGGGCCGCCGGGCTCTCTGTGCTCAGGACGATGGGCCGCGGCTCCTCGTGCCCTGGGGACCGAGGCTGTGGGGGTGCCGGGACCTCGGGCTGGAAGACGGCATTGTCCCTAACACGCAGGGAGCCACGGACCATCGGGAGCCCAGAGGCTGGGTTCCCACTGGTATCCAGCCGGAGCTCCGAGTGGAAGCGGTATTCCAGAAGCTTCTCCTCCAAGGAGCTGTCTGAGTGCCGCTGGGACATGCTGGGTGGCTGTGGGGTCCTGGGGAAAGGGCAGAAGTGAGGGTGTTGTGAGGCTGCTCTCCCCTGCCCCCTCAGGTGTCCACCCCCCTGCTCTTTCACGTATGCCTGGCCGGGGCCCCAGTACAGCTCCCAGGACACAGCGTGCAAGCACAGCAACGCAGCCAGCAGAGTGGGTCAGCGGCACAGCCAGCCCTAACCACCGGGAGCCAGCCACATCTGACGCCGGAGGCTGGGCACAGGACGGGATTAGGCAGGCACTGGTTCTCTGAGCTCCAAGGGACCAGGTGGGCACAGCTTATGGGGGGAGGCTGGACCTCGGAGGCTGGGAGGCCGCACTGCTTCCTCTGACAGGCAGCACGCGCTGAGGACACATTCCTGAGCCAGGAGGCAGGTGGGGCAGCTCAGGTGCATGGTCCTGGAACCCTGCAGACCTGGCCTGGACTCCTGGCTCACACCTGGCAGCCAGGCAGCCTCCTGGAACCACTTCCTTGTGGTGAACACGAGGGTACTGGTGCTGCGCTGGGGGCTTCCTGAGGTCAGCATCAGCCACAGTGGCAGTGACCACAGCCTCTGCCTCACTGGGGCCTTCCAGACGCCCGAGCCAGGCTCTGCTGGTGGGGGTCAGGCACATTTGCCCACATGCTCCCGGCCCGAGCCCAGGCCTCTGTGATTCCCCTCTCTCAGCCACGCAGGGACATGACTGTGGCGGACTGTCCATGGAACATTTCCACACACCAGGCAACACGCTGGCATTTTTCCACGTTTCTGAACTGGGCA
The DNA here is from genome assembly GCF_003255815.1 of Theropithecus gelada. Classification (NCBI taxonomy): domain Eukaryota; kingdom Metazoa; phylum Chordata; class Mammalia; order Primates; family Cercopithecidae; genus Theropithecus; species Theropithecus gelada. Next base: position 32,182,283 of record NC_037668.1, on the reverse strand, counting down.
TAAAGCTGACAATTCTGGTTTCAGGAGTCCCACCAGGCACCAGCCTGAGAGTCTGGTATGACACCTGGCCACTGGGCAGGTATGGTGGCAGCAGGGGTGGCAGCCCACAGTCCCATGTACACCACCCAGTGCAGGGCGGGAGCTGACCTGCAGACATCTCTGTAGCCCGATCGCCACACCCCGTGGGCTGTCCCACCCCCACCACCCTCCTGCCTGTTCCTCCCGGCAGCACGTGCCCCCCAGCCCATCTCTACCCCACTGTTCTCTTCATGGTCCGGGGCTGGCAGCGCTGCCCCGACACTGCTGTTTCCTGTTTCTCACTTTCCTCCTTCCAGACCCGAGGCAGGGCTGCCCTTCTGCCCCTTGGGAATGGCACAGTCCTGTGACTGACTTTGGGACATGTGTCCCCACCAGGTAGGAATGTGGAGAGCCAGCTCTCGACCTGCCTCTGCACCTTCCCTGGGTGCCATGACTATGAGCTCGTGTGGCCAGGCAGAGCCCCAGTGGCCTGGACCCCGTGTGACCGAGATGTGCAGAGCCCCCAGCCGACACAGCCTGCAGGAGCCGGGCCTGGAGGTTTCCAGGCACTTCGCGGGGCTTTTGTGGCTACACATCACCTCCTGAGTGACAGCACATTGCTTGCCACAGCGGTCAGGCCCACAGCAAGCTTTCACGCCCCAGGCTGCTTGCAACCCTCAGGCCACTGAGCAATGGGTTCTGAGGGTCTGGTCTCCCAGGCCTCCCAGCTTTCCCCTCTGCTGCTCAGGGGCTCCCCACACGTGTCAGGGGGCAGCCCTGACCGAGGCATGTGGTCAATGAGCCTCACCGAGGCACGTGGTCAAGTGACGCTGCCTCTCTGTGCCTCAGTTTCAAAATCTGTAAAATGGGCACGATAAGAGCAAGGCCCACCTCCTGAAGGTACTGCAGTAAGTGTAAAGTGTGCAAAGTATGTAACAGGCCTGACGGTGTGAGGCCTACATCCACGTTGCGGTGACCAAGCCTTGCTGAATCAAAGGCAAGTTCACGTTCCCTATGCTCAGGGAGCTTTGAGGGTTCAAAGGTAACAACATGGAGAAAACTCACTGCTTTCATTCTTTCCCTTTTAAAACATAAAAACAAAAACAGGAAGAGCCACCACTCAGTATGCCTCCTATACGCCCAGAGCGTCACACACGTGAAAATGACCGGAGTCTCTCCGGGGTGGAAACTGATTTTTCTGATGGGAAAACAAGGCTGGGTCACTCGTTCCAAGTCACCTCCTACAGGGAGGTTGCCTACAGTCAGCCACACAACTGACCTGAATTCACACCTTTGGAGCACCCGCAGGGCACCCGGGACACCGCTCTGTCCCTGCTCAGCCCCAGGAGCCACCAAACTCTCCCAGGACACACATTCTCTGCTAAAACCATCCCAGGAAGGCACGTGCGGCTGAGCCTCCCAGGCCCTAGGGAGGGGCGGCCCCCACGCTGGCTGGGAGGGTACATTCCTCAGGACATTCCGAATCACCGGCCGAGGACAGCAGCAGACACAGCAGGCCTCCCCCGGGGCTGGTGTCCATGACACTGACCCGGCGCTGGTCTGCACCATCCCAGGATCACCCGCTCACAGTAACGTGTCTGCGTTTTACCCAGGCCTGGCCGAGAAGTCTGTTTCTTTTAGACTTCTGTCTACACGCCAAGCAGAACGCACTCCAGCGGGCAGCCAGTGTAGGCGGCCTACGGTCCTGCAGTCCTTTTATTCTAAACGTGATTTCTTTACCTGGGGGGCATCTGACGTGGGTTGACATGCCCACATCGTCACTGTGCCCGGTCTCCCACCAAACAGATGTCCCCAAGACCCCACACTTGCCTGACCCCAAGACCCCAGCCTGCACTGTCTCAGCCTCCGGCTCTCATAGAGGCCTTCCTCCTCCCTAATGGGGCCAGACTGCCCAGGCCTGACGGTCCCTGACCACGTCCTCTGAGACAGTGTCCTGGCCCTGGCCAGCAGCATTCCCTGGCTGGCGGCGGCTGTCCCAAGAGAGGGCAAAGTCTGCTCCACTGCCAGAAGGCGCCCAAAGGGAACCTGTCAGGCGAGCCAGAGCCAGAGCCATTGCTGGGTGTGACCTCCGCTCCCAGTGAGGCAGCCACACCCACAGGTCTAACAGAGAGCCCTAGAGGTGTGGGCAGGGGCGCTGGAACCCAGAGCTGTGGCCCTGGCAGGCACCCGCACCCGTTGCCTTCTGTTTTTCAGTTTTTCTAAAGAACTGTGAAGACACAGACACCGTTTCAAAAGTCAACGAGCACCAAAGACTTAGCATGAAAGCCCAGCGTCCCCTCCTCCACACTGCCTGGATTCCCCAGAGGCCACCGCTCTGGGCTCCTCAGCTTTTCCCAGAAAAAGGCACAGCCTGCTCTCAGTGACCCCCGCCTATGGGCATCCCTACCCACTCCTTGCCTCTTGGACGAGGACTCCATCACAGCTGGCCCCATCACACGATGTCTGTGCCGGCACAAGGTGCTAAGCCCCGGGGGAGAGTAAGGCCTTGCCCACCTCTTGTTAATCATGATTTTCTCTCATTCCACCGGCCTGGTTTTCCCCAGTTAAATTTTCCCTGAGTGTTCCGGCGTCTCTGCCGTGTGCTTCTTGAGAATATATTCTATACGCTTGGCAGGCCAGCTCTGTGTTTTTCCCAGACACCCCCTATCCTTCCTCTCCAGAGGGCCTGGTGCTCTGGGCCTCACCCTGGGCGGATCCCAGGACCTCCTCTGCCGCTTCTGGGGCGGGAGGCTTGGCCCCCAGTCCCCTCTCACCCACTCCGGGCCCTCACTGTGCTGAAGCACATCCCCAGGCACTGAACCTGGAAGCCACACGGGAGGCATCTTTTGGACGTCTGATAATGTCTTGTTTCTTCCTCTCCCCTGACTGGTGGCGAGGAGACGAGTGTTCCCACTGTAGATGGTTTTCTCCCAGAGTCGGGAAGGGCCCTTCCCTCATCTTCAGAGTTGCTGGGGAAGGGCCCCAATGCCCCGATCTCTTTCTCGTATCATGACCAGTGTGTGGTTCTCCCTGGCCCCACTGAGGGTCTGGGGCACCTGCTGGAGGCTGGGAGCTCTGGCTGTCGTGCTGATGTGCCTCCGTAGGGTCCACGTTCATTCACTGAGCCAGGCACTGGGTGGAACCCCCCATGCGGTCACTCTTGTCTTCAGGGCTGCACGGATTTTCATATTATTCCATTCTGTTTTCTCTTTTTGGAATACCCACTAATGAGTATTAAGCTCTGCCGTTTTCTCCTAATTCCTTCCCTTCCCTCCCCTACTTTGTTCTCTGTGTGAGGTTTTCTCTACTTATCTTCTCATCTGCCCCATTTTCATTTTCATTATCGTCAAAGAGCCCTCTGCTCTTCATTCCTGGCATCCTGCTCTTGTTTTATGGGTGTAACATCTTCTATTATCTTAGAGAGGAAGGATTACGTTTTCTTTGGAGGGAGTTTCTTTCTTTCTGTCATGGGCTGCTGGAGCTGTGCCCCCACCACACACTTCCTCCCGTCTCCGCCTCTGCTGGCCTCTGTCTCTCAGGCACAGGGCTTTCCTCAAACATCTGCTGCTGGTGGTTGATTGCTTCTGCTTCTATTGAGGAGAGAGGCCTTATGCTGGTGGGAGGCCCAGGTGCACACACCCTGAGCACAGGTGTCTCACCGGGAGGGCCCTCTGAGACCCCCAGCCCCACGCCAGGTCCGTATCCTGAAGTCTCTCCTGAATGCCCGCTGGTTTCTGCAGTGGTCTCTCTCCATCTCCTCACTGAGATGCTGGTCTGCTCCTGGTGCCTGGAGCCAGTGAAGGGGAGGGGCTGAGAGCTCAGACTCCTTTCAGCAGCTGGCCATGCTGTCCGGGCTACAGTGCCACAGAGGTCGGTCAGATTCCCTGCAGCAGCCTCGTGGGCCAGTGGCAGACCTGCTGCCCGGTAAAGGCAGCCCTGACTTGCTGAGTGGGGGCTGCCAGGAAAGCTCCTTCAAGCATGCACAGGGCAGAGGGAGCCGCAGGCTGTCTGTCTGTCTTTCCTGTCTCCCCATGTGTGTGAGCCCTTGCAGGGCAGGGACAGTTTCCTGTTCGTGTCCCCACAAACAGTCGGGCTCAGTTCCGGCACTAAAAAGCAAATGCGTGCCTCGGCACGTGCTCTGCCCTGGTCTCCTTACCTTGATTCTGTGTCTTCCCAGAGAGGCCCTGGTGTTCCGTGCCAAGAACCAACTTGCAAGGGGACTTTACTCAAAGTGAGCAGAGGCTGGGCCAGGGCAGCCCACAGAGGTTCCAGGCCTGTCTGTGCCACTTTTGGGGCGACTTCCTGCTGCTTCTGCTCAGGGTGGGCTGGAAAGGACCTCCCATGGCTGAGCCCTGGGACCCAGAGCTGTCTCTTTTCCCTTTACCACTAAATACCCGACCCTGGTATCCATGACGCATATAGTTACAGGGCACGAGGGACTTATGCAGGAGGAGGCGTGTAGCAGAGGTGAGTAGGTGGAATCCGTGGTCTCTGGCCAGTCTCAGGGGCCCCTGCCCAGCCTCTCCATTCCTGTCTGCACTTGGCCTTGGCTGATCTGCCGGATCTCAGACCCAGCCTTGGTCGGGTGGGCCGCTCTGCAGTCCCGCCCTCCTGCCCCCTCATTCTTCCGGAGAGATGGGCTTCTAGTGACTCTAGTGGGTGCCAGCCCCATCCCTCCTACATCCCCACAGCAGTACAGTGTCCCAGCTGAGGCCTGGGGCTCTGAGCACAGCTGCTTTCATGGCCACCAGGACCTAATTGCCCAAGTTTGCTGCCCTTCCAGTTAGGACACTGCACGGGCCTCCAGCTTCATGTGGTCCCACCCTCGGGCATTTCTGTCCCTCCTACCCTGGCCTCTAGGTCTGGCTAACCCCACTTGGCCCAGTGCGGCGTGGCCTCTCTAGCACCTGTCCATCCAACCTCAGTATGCAAACTCAAGCCACAATGATGCCCTTGTACTCCGGTAATTCTGCCCAGCCAAACTTGACTCAGTCACATAATCTGGGGGGAGGACTTGGTTTTGTAAATCATGCAGCACACATCCGTTTGCAAGGTGGCCAGAGGTTCAGCTCTGCGGCCTGCACTGGGGCAGTTTTGCCCCCCAGGGCACATTTGGCAACGTCTGGAGACACTGCTGGTAGTCAGGAGTCCTGGCTACTGGTCGGCAAGGCTGCTGGAGAGACCTGTTATCTGGATCAAGGCCCCTGGGCAGCTAAGCAGAGAGCCACCCTGCATGGTGGGGGCGGGGAAGTGCATTTGGCCCTCCCACCTGGACGTAGCCAGCTCAGCCCAAAGCGCATTCCAGTCACTCCCCAGCTCCGGCTCTGAATGAGACGTCCCATAAACCCAGGCACTGTCCCTGGCTCTGTTGCCACTCACGGGGTTCCCCCAAAGCGTGGGAATCACAGCCTGCCTCCGACAGGTGCCTACGCGGGGGATAGGTCCCCTGCCACCCAACCAGGTGCAGAGGGAACGTGGCCTGCCTGGGTGGGACTGCTGGCCAGGCCCTGTCCTGACCTGGATGGCTGTTCCCAAACGGGGACGGGGGGGCAGTGGGGGTTCTGGCCTCGGCCAGGGAGTCACTAGAAATAAGGACACTGCTCCAGACAGACGGTCCCCTGCGCTAAGGACAGGAGCAGCCCAGATCCATCCGGAAACCAAAACTAAAACTCAGACTCAAACTCGCCGGGAGCGCCTGCACCTGGATCACAACGTGAACACAGATGGCCATCCTCAGGATGGGGACCCGCGCTCCACATGTGAGCTGTGGGGACCCCGGCACGCCGCTTCTCACTGCTTCACTTCTGTGCCTCGGTTTCCTCATGTGTAGGTGGAAAGTGCTTCCCACATAGGGTGGTCCTATGGGTGAGAGACGGCCCCTGGAGAGCCAGTGCCCTCAGGGAGGCACCCCCAGCAAGGCTTTCTCCCCAGTGTCCAGGTTGGGGGAGGGGAGAGGGCCCATCCCACCCTCCAGGTGACTTTGGTACAGGTGACTTACTTCTTCCAGGAAGCCCCCAAGACACCTCCCTTCCAGCAGGACTGGGTGGGTGGGGAGTGCCCACCTTCAGCCCACAGCTCCTGCTCTGGACAGCACCTTTCTCTCACCCTGTTCCCCTCTGCTGGCCGTGGGCATCGCACAGCAGGGACCACGTCTGCCTGGCACACTTGTGGGTCAACATCTTCTAACTCCTCAACACTCCTACTAGTCCCATTTTACGGATAAGTAGACTGAGGACCCAAGAACTGTTAAGTTCACAAAGAGCCAGGATGTGACGGGCACACCTGGGAACTATGCCACGGAGGTGTCAGGGCCTGCAGCCATGCACAGCACCTGGACCCTGTTGCTGGTCCAAGCCAGGCCCACACGCACCTCCTAGGCCCCCATGTTAGGTGGTGCACACACTGTTCCCCTCAAGGACACAGAGAAGATTCAGGCCTTGATTCAGGTCAGATGCAGAGGCCACCAAGACCTGCCATCACTGCCATTCCCTCGGTCCCCCCACCTACTCAAACCTCAAAAGGGAGCCTGTTCCCATTTCACAGACGCAGAAAGAGGCTGAGCAGGCAAGACAAGCCGCCACGGCTCCCTGGTAGGTGGGACGCCCCCCTCCCCCTCCCTGCCTCCCTTCTCAGGGGAGACAAAGCAGGTCCCTCCCTGCCGCCGCCCACCAAGTCCACGGGGTGGGGGAGGGGCGTGTGGTTTGGGTTTGTCTTGGGTGTTGGGTTCTTCCTTCTTGGAGCTTTTCTGAACTTTTGGGACCAAAGCAGGTTTGGGCGTCAGATTCCCCAAAGAGCTCCCGGGAGGGTCGTTCTGTTCTGCCCCCCACCCCATGCTCTTTCAAACTCTCTGGGGCTTCCAGCGTCCTCCGCGCTCAAATCGGAACCCAGGTTCCGGTTGCATGCAAGTTTTCCTTTAGGAAGAGGAAGCGGCCACTGGGGGTCGAGAGCGGGCAGCGAGCGAGCGTGCAGGGGCAAACAGGGGGTGCCTGGGGGCGGCTTAGCCCGCGAACCCCGCCCCTCCCGCCCCGGCGGAGGCACGGGAGGGTCGCGAAGTTGTTGCGGCCCCCGGGGCGGGGCTTGCAGGAAAAGCGAGGGGAGGAGAGGCGCCCCGGGTTCCCGGCGCCTCCCCCGGGCTTACCCACCTCCCCCGGCTCCCCCGAGCCCCGGCTCACCTGTCTCCCGGCTCACCTGTCCCCCAGGCTCTCACCTGCGCCGCAGGGCGGAGGGACGGAGGGGCGGCGCGCGGACGGTGCAGCTTCCAGCGCCGGATCCCCTCCTATCCTGCAGCCGCCTCGCTCCTGCGGCCGCGCGGTCCGGCCCGGGGCGGCTCCTGCACTTCCTGCGCTGTCTGGCTGGAGGGCGGCGGCTGCGGCCCCGCAGGTGGGCGCTGCGCGGGCGGGGCGGCTCCGGGTCCGAGGGCTCGGGCGGGGAGGGTCGGGGAGGGGGCGGGGCGCGTCCCGGGCACCTGTGGCGGCGCCGCCTGCGTCACAGGTCACAGCCCCACCTGGGCCGGCTGGAGCCCACGTGATCGCCCGGACTGGATCGCGCCTTTCGATTCCCTCCGAGCCGCCGCCGCCCGGTGCCTGCGCCTTCCCTCCCCGCGCCCACGCCCCCTCGAGGCCGGCCCGGGCGTCGCCTGCCAGACGTGGGGCCGGAGCGGCTCGGCTCTCTCCTGCGTCACTGTCCTTCCAGGCCCCGCTCCACCGCCTCCTCCAGGAAGCCTTCGGGGAAGGAGACCAGCCTTGCGGGGACCGATGTTGGCTGTAGAAAGGCCCGGCCCTCTGGATTCTTGGAAGCCAAGCGGCCAAAGACAGCCAAGAGGGCGCAAAGCACTCTGGCCACCTTCTTGGTGTGGTTGAGTGGCGGTCATCCCCATTTCACAGAGAAGGACCGAGTCCTGGAAAGGAAGGCGCTCGCCAGCGTGCACACGGCTGAGCCTGGACTCCCAGCCTGGCCTTTCCTTGCTCCGCCTGCTGGGAACGAGTGTGAAGGTGAGGGAGGGCCCCCCAGCTGGGGGTTCAGGAATCAGGCTCCCTGGTGCTGTGGGAGGGGCTGGGGGCTGGGCCAAGCCTCCCAAGCATGGGCCTGGCCATTCAGGAATGTGACCTGAGGTCCCAGGGCTCAGACCCACTTCTGACCTGCCTTCCTCATCCCCTTTTCTGTGTGAACATCCACACTGGGCTTTGGATCAGCTTCCACTGACGTCCCCTCACTGACCCCAGGCCTCGGAGCGTGGGCCGGGCACCTGTGTGCCAGCCAGAGGCACTGACCGTCCTCCCTCCCAGGACCTGCCTCCCTGGGCCGGGCAGCCCTGAGATCCCGTTGCGGGGTGAGGAGACACCACAGGCTCTGGGGCTGTAACGTGGCATTTTCTCAGGTGTCATGGTTAGAGGGACTGCCTGCCCTTCTCCTTCTGCACTGGTCGCCCCACCCACTAGTCCCCCAGTGTCTGCCCTGCGGCAGGGGCTGCCTGGGTGTCAGGTGCCACCTGGGCAGGGCACAAGCTGGCCTCAGGGATGGGTCCCATGGGCCAGCCGTCCTCCAGAGGGAGGGAGGAGGGAGGAGCTAAGAGCTGACCCCTGTGGGCGGCAGCCTCCACCTGGAGCCGTCTGCGGGGAGGTTCCACTTCCAGGCAGCTCCTGGAAAAGGCAGGTGGCTGCTGCCCTCCAGAGTCCATGATGGGTACTGCACCTACAAGGCCCAGCTTGCCGGAGGGAGCTGGGGTGACCCGGAGCCTTGATCCTTGAGGGGACTGAGGTGCGGTGGGGTCACTGAGGCCCCATGGGGGGACGGAAGCCTTGCATCAGGCCACTCAGTGGGACCCAGGTTCCCGATTCCCACTGAGTGCTTTCCTGTAAAACCCTCTTTCAGAAGCTGCCTCCGAGTTACCCCCAACCCCACACCTTCTGTCCAGGCCCTGCTCGGCCTGTCCAGCCACCTTGGGTCTGGCTCTGTCTCTCCATGTCCTGCTGGCTCCTGAAGGCCACTCAGCATGTGCTTAGGACAGTCCCTTTGCTGGGGATGTCACCTGAGCTGGTGGCAGGACCTCTCTGTGCCTCTGTCACCTCCGCTGTAAATGAGGGCCTGATGATGACCCAGGAGATCGCCCTGGCACGAGGCCCAAGGGAGAGGTTGGAAGGAGCCAGCCTGGAGACTTAAGGGGCTGGCAAGGAGAAAGAGACTTCAGGGAGGCCTGCCAGCGGGGTAGGCCGTGGCACTCCCTGCACCTCTGTGGTGGGATCCAGAGCCTGTGGCTCAGCCATTTGTGTTGCCTGCCCTGGGGGCCTTCCCTTCTCACATAACCAGCAGGGGAGAAGATGTGGATCCCCCAAGCTTAACAGCCACTGGGCATTGCTACAGGGTGGGCAGCGCTCTGGCCGGGCACCGGTGTGCCAGCCAGAGAGCACACCTCTGTCTGCAGGAGCAGAGCTCCTTCCCTGCGGCTTGAGGTGGCCTGAGCTCCTGCAGGCCTTGCTTTGAGTTTTCCAAGCTTTTGCTCAGCCACTGGGGCCACAGCACAGACAGCCCATGGCCTTAGGTGGTGCCTGAGGCCAGCAGCCCCATGGGAGGCCTTTTGACTTGACCTTCCAGGGTAGGTGCCCAGGGCTGAGGGTGAGCTGAGGCTGCTGGGCAGGTTTGTCCTCCCTGCCAGGCCGAGTGGGCAGTGCTCCCACCTGCTCTTCTCCCTCTCTGGGGCCTTGAGGAGCACACAGGGTGGAGGGAAGGTCATGACAGCCCTTAGTTCTCAGGCCCTCAATGCTGGGCTGCCCTGTTACCCACTGCAGTTCCATGGGTGTCCTGTGCAGCCCATAGGCAGCTGGGAAAGCACCCCAAGGGTGTGGCTGTGAGTGGGATGGAGGACAGAGATGCCTCTGTGCTGGGTGGGTGGAGGCCCATGGCTGGGGGGGCCAGGCTGGTGGGAAGAAGGTTGGGTTTGAGGAGCAAATGCCCCTCCTCCTTGTACCCTAAAATAGCAGGTGGTCATTACTTCCCATTAAGCACCTACTATGTGCCAGCCTCATGCTGAGGGCCTTGCATGTGTCATCTTAGTGAATTCTTACAGAAACCCCCTCAGATGTCGTTGTTGTCCCCACTTAACTGAGAGGAGAAATGTTTTGCCGCTTGTTACCTGGCTGGTAAGTGACCCAGCCGAAGTGAGAGTCCAGGTCTGTTTGATGCCAAAGCCCAGGATCCCTTGTCATCATTAGGGACCATTTCTGGTTTACAAAGACATGCCTATAGTCTTTATATTTTTACATAAAAATATATAAAAGCAACCCCATATATCTTGCCCAAGTTGAGAATTTAAAACATGTCACGTGTTTTGGCCATGACAAAGTCGTCGGTACCAGACTTATCTGTCATCACAAACAACTCGAACACGGAACAAAAAATATGAGAAACAGCTGTTTCTAACACTGGACAACAGGTGCAGAGACAGAAATTCTTGGAGGAAGAGGCAAATAATCCTTTGGCCGAGAGAACCTGGTGGCCTCACTGGGCTGCAGGGGACAGAGTTGGGAAACCAAGGAGCCCAAGGACTATGGACAGAGTCCTGGAGAGAAGGCAGCAGTGCAGGGGAGCCCCGAAAGAGTCCTGGAGAGAAGGCAGCAATGCAGTGGAACCCCCAAAATCCCCACAAGGGTCCACTTGAGCCTTTGGCTGAATACTGAACTGTGCATAAGCAGAGTAAGATCCCACGAAGCTAGGGACCAACAGTGACCAGGGAGCTCTGTGAGCAGAATGACACCAGAGTTCACACCAGGCCAGGCGACGCTGGAACACCAGCCACCGGGAGCTAGAGTTCACACCAGGCCAGGCGATGCTGGAATGACGACCACCGGGAGCCAGAATTCACACCAGGCAGGGGATACTGGAACACCGGCCACCAGGAGCAAGAGTTCACACCAGGCAGGGGACGCTGGAACACTGGCCACAGGGAACCAGAGTTCATACCAGGCAGAGAATGCTGGAACGCCAGCCACTGGGAGTCAGAGTTCACACCAGGCCAGGGAATGCTGGAATGCCGGCCACGGGGAGCCAGAGTTCACACGAGGCAGGGGATGCTGGAACGCCGGCCACCAGGAGCCAGAGTTCACACCAGGCCAGGGGATGCTGGAACATCAGCCACCAGGAAGGAAGAACCCTCCCTGACTATCCGTCGTCGACCTCAGCTGCTTGGGAGTCTGAGGAGGGAGGATCGCTTGAGCCTGGGGAGGACAAGGCTCCAGTGAGCTATGATCAAGCCACTCTACTCCAGCCTGGGTGACAGACCAAGACTCTATCTCAAAAAAAGAATGGCTGAAAAATTTCCAAGTGTGATAAAAACCCATAGATCCGTAGATCCAAGAACCTCAAAGCAATGGAGAGTAAGTACAAAGAAGTCAGAGCAGCATACGTACAAAGCAGACCACACCACAGTGCCTCATAATGAAATGGCTGAAAACCAGGGACAGAGGGAAAAAATCTTGACCACCCAGAATATGCAGTAGATACCAAAGAAGGCCATGTCCTAGGTGAAGGGCTGAGGTAATCCTAGGGTGACAGCTCCTCTAGACATGACCTAATGAAGGTTCAAAGCAAGTCCCGAAAGGACCAGGCTGATCCACAAATATGTTAACTGCATCAGCATAACCCTCAACATTTTCAACATTTTTTTTTTTTTTTTTTTGAGACAGAGTCTCGCTCTGTTGCCCAGGCTGGAGTGCAGTGGCCGGATCTCTGCTCACTGCAAGCTCCACCTCCCAGGTTTACGCCATTCTCCTGCCTCAGCCTCCTGAGTAGCTGGGACTACAGGCGACCGCCACCTCGCCCGGCTAGTTTTTTGTATTTTTTTAGTAGAGACGGGGTTTCACCGTGTTCGCCAGGATGGTCTCCATCTCCTGACCTCGTGATCCGCCCGTCTCGGCCTCCCAAAGTGCTGGGATTACAGGCTTGAGCCACCGCGCCCGGCCAACCCTCAACATTCTTGAAAAGAAGGCCAATAAAATCCAGAAACTCAAACACTTTGACATTTACAACCTCCAGCACCCAATGCAAAATTACTAGACATGTGAAGAAGCAGGAACAGGAACCTGTGACAGATAATTGGGAAAAAAATCAGTCAATAGAAACAGACCCAGAAATGACGTGGATGACAGGATTCACAGAGAAGGCATTTAAAACAACCACCAAAAATACGCCCAAGCATCAGCTGGACACGGTGCTGCATGCCTGTAATCCCAGCACTTTGGAAGGCTGAGATGGTGAGTTGCTTGAGTCCAGGAGTTCAAGACCAGCCTGTGCAACGTGGTGAAACCCCATCTCTACAAAAAATACAAAGAATTAGCCAGGCGAGATACTCGGGAGACTGGGGTGGGAGGATCAATTGAGCCTGGGATTTGGAGGCTGCAGTGAGCTGAACTCGCACCACTGCACTCAAGCCTGGGCAACAGAGCCAGACCCTGTCTCAAAAAAAAAAAAAAAAAAAAAATTATCTATCTACCTACCTACCTACCTACCTCTTCAAGGATTTATAGGAAACCATGATCATAGTCAAAGGAGAGATGGAAAGTATAATAATGAATCAAATGGAAATTCTAAAGATGAAAATACACAATGTATGAAACAAAAAATCTACTGGATGAGATTAACAGCAGATTAAACTACTCAGTAAACTTGAAGCCAGGATAATACAAGTTACTTGAACTGAAGCATGCAGAGGAAAAACCCGGTGAAAAGGAAGAAACAGAGCCTTGCTGACCTGTGAGACAGCATCAGGCATCAAGCAGTCTAACAATATGTGTAACTGGAGGACCAGAAATGGGGGAGGGGGAAGGGAGAAAATATGTTTAAAGAAATGGCTGGGCTCAGTGGCTCACACCTGTAATCCCAGCACTTTGGGTGACTGAGGTGGATGGATCACTTGAGGCCAGAAGTTCGAGACAAGCCTGGGCAACATGGTGAAACCCTGTCTCTACTAAAAATACAAAAATTAGTTGGGCATGGTGGTGCATGCCTGTAGTCCCAGCTACTTGGGAGACTGAGGTGGGAGGATTGCTTGAGTCCAGGGAGGTCAGGGCTCCAGTGAGCCGTGGTTGGGCCACTGTACTCCAGCCTGGGTGACAGACCAAAGCTCTGTCTTATTAAAAAAAAAAAAAAAAAGAATGGCTGAAAATTTTTCATATATAAAAACTCGTAGGTCCACAGATCCAAGGACCTTAGAATGAAATAGCATAAGTACAAAGATGTCAAAGCAGCATACGTACAAAGCAGACCACACCAATGTACCTCATAATGAAATGGCTGAAAACCAGTGACAGAGGGAAAAATCACAAGGGAATAAAGACAAAAATAACTGCTGGCTTGTCATCGGAAACACTGAAAGCTGAGAGAACTAGAACAACATCTTTAAAGTGCTGGAAGAAAACAAAACTGTCAACCAAGATGTCCATTTCTCGTGAAAATATCCTTCAAAAATGAAAGGAGAATAAAGACATTTTAAGGCAAATGCTGAGAAAATGCATCACCAGTAGACCTACACTATAAGAAATGTCAAAGGAATTTTTTCAGGCTAAAAGAAAATGATATCAGATATAAATTAAGGTCTGTACAAGGCATAGAAACCCACTGGAAATGGCAAATATGTCGATAAATGTGAGAGGCGTTTTTTCTGTGCTTCAAAACATTCCTTTTTTTTTTTTTTTCTTTGAGATGGAGTCTCACTCTGTCACGCAGACTAGAATGTAGTGGCATGATCTCAGCTCACTGCAACCTCCACCTCCTGGGTTCAAGTGGTCCTCCTGCCTCAGCCTCCCAAGTAGCTGGGACTACAAGCATGCACCATCATGCCTGGCTAATTTTTGTATCTTTTTAGTAGAGATGGGGGTTTCACCGTGTTGGCCAGGCTGGTCTTGAACTCTTGACCTTGTGATCTGCCTGCCTTGGCCTCCTAAAGTGCTGGGATTACAGGTGTGAGCCACCACACCCGGCCCAAAACATTTCTTTAAAAGATCAGAGACTAATGTGAAAATAACGACAGTGTATTATCAAATTTATATGTAAAAGTGAAATATATTACAGTAAAAGCACAAAAGGCAGGAGGAGAGAATAGAAATATACCAGAGTAAAGTTTGTATATTTTACAGTGAGTATAATATCACTTAAAGATAGATAATGATAAAGGTAAATACTGAAAACTCTAAATCAGACACTAAAAATTAAGGTGAGGAGCGATAGCTAATAAGCCCAGGGAGAAGAGAGAATTGAATCCTAGAAAATACTCATCCAAAAGAAGGCAGGGGAACAGAAACAAAGACGAAAACCAGATCTGACAAACAGAAAACAAATGGCAAGATGGTAGCCTATATCTAACCATATCAATAATTATATTAAAGGTGAATGGATTAAACACACCAATTAAAAGGTAGAGATTGTCAGACTGGATCAAAAACAAGACCAAATGACATGATGCTTATTAGATAGGGTGATTCAAATATAAAGATACAGATAGGATGAAAGTAAAAGGAAAGTAAAAGATATGCATGCAAATACTAGTCACAAGAAAGCAGGCATGGCTCTGCTAATAGTAGACAATAGCATATTTCAGAATAAGAATATTACCATGGGGAAATATGTAATAATAAAGGATTCAGTTGGTCAAGAAGATAGTCCTAAGTGCCTATGCACATAATAATAGTTTCAAAATACACACAAGAGCAGATGACCACTGACCAGTCTGAAAGGAAACCAGACCCACAGTTATAGTTGAAGGTTTCAACACTTGCTCTCAACAACTGATAGGACACTAGATAGAAAAATCGCCAAGGGTATAAAACACTTGACCAACCCTATCAACCAACTTGACCTAATTGACATTTATAGAGCACTGTATGGACTATATGAACTCCAGAATTCATATTCTTTTCAAGTACACATGAAATATACACCAAGACAGACCACATATTAGGCCATAAAATATGCCTGCATACATTTAAAATGACTGAAATCCCACAGAGTATGTTTTCTGACAATACAATTAAATTAGAAACCAATCACAAAATGATATCTGAAAAATTCTTAAATATTTGGAAATTAATGCACTTTTAAGAAACCTGAAGGTCAAAGAAGGAATTGCAGAAGAAATTAGAAAATATTTGAACTGAATTATAATGAAAATACATAATATGAAAATGTGTGGACTGCCCTTAACGATGACTTTGAATGCTTATTAGAAAAGAAGACATGTTGAAAATTGATCTAAGCTTCCATCTTTAAGTGAAAAAAAATTAGTGCAAACTAAAGCCAAAGTAAATTAAAAAATAATAAATCAATGGAAATCAGTACCATAGACAATAATAGAGAAAATCGATAAAATAAAAGGCTATCTTTGAAAAGATCAATAAAATTGATAATACTAGATTACAAAAGAAAGAGATAAGGCTCAAATTACCAATATCAGGAGAGAAAGAGGGCCATGCTACTGATCTTGCAGACATTAAAATGGTAAGAAAATATTCTGAGTAAGCTTTTGCCAATAGATTCAATCACTTAGATGAAACGGCCTTTTTTTTTTTTTTTTGAGACAGAGTCTCGCTCTGTCCCAGGCTGGAGTGCAGTGGCACGATCTTGGCTCACTGCAAGCTCCGCCTCCCGGGTTCACGCCATTCTCCTGCCTCAGCCTCCTGAGTAGCTGGGACCACAGGCGCCCACCACCACGCCCAGCTAATTTTTTGTATTTTTAGTAGAGACGGGATTTCACCATGTTAGCCAGGATGGTTTCCATCTCCTGACCTCATGATCCACCCACCTCGGCCTCCCAAAGTGCTGGGACCACAGGCATGAGGCCATGTTCTTTAAAAGACACAAATCATCAAAACTGGCATAAGAACAAATAGAAAATCAAAATAGCACTGTGTCTATTGAAAACATGCAATTTTATATTTTGTTTATTATTACCATTATTATTTTTTGAGACAGGGTCTCACTGTGTCACCCAGGCCAGAGTGCAGTGGTGCAATCATGGCTCAGTGCAGCCTCGACCTCCCAGACTCAAGCAGTCCTCCTACCTCAGCCTCCTGAATAGCTGGGACCACAGGCATGCACCAGACCCAGCTGATTTTTAAATTTGTTGTAGAGACGGGGTTTTGCCTTATTGCCCAGGCTGATCTCTTGAGCTCAAGTGATCTGCCAGCCTCAGCCTCCCACAGTGCTGGGATTACAGACGAGAGCCACTGCACAGGGCCTGTTTTTTATTTTTTTATCCCTAAACTTATGGTAAGAATCCTTAATTAAAAAACAAACAAAAAACCAAAAAAACCTTTAGACAAAGAATACTCCAGGCCCTAATGACAACACTGGTGAGTTCAGTTAAACATTCAATGAAAAGGAAGAAATAATACCAATCTCACATAACCTCTTTCAGAAACATGAGAAAGAAAAAAACATTTCTCAACTCATTTCATGAGGCCGGTATTGTCCTGACACTGATACTAAAAAGTCACAAGAAAATAAAAGTATAGACTAATATTCCTCATGGATATAGGTATGGAATTATTTTATAAAATATTAAATCCAGCTATTATCTAATCAGTAACATCTCATGATCGAGTGAGGCTTATCTTAGGAATGCAAGGTTGGCTTAATATTTGAAAATCAGTCGGTGGCCAGCACTTTGGGAGGCCGAGGTGGGTGGATCACCTGAGGTCAGGGGTTCAAGACCAGCCTACCCAACATGATGAAAACCCATTTCTACTAAAAATACAAAAAATGAGCCAGGCATGGTGGTGGGCACCTGTAATCCCAGCTGCTCAGGAGGCTGAGGCAGGAAAATTACTGGAACCTGGGAGGTGGAGGTTGCAGTGAACCAAGATCGCATCACTGTGCTCCAGCCTGGGTGATAAAAACTCCATCTCAAAAAAAAAAAAAAAGAAATGCAGTCAGTGTAATTTGCCACATTAACAGACTGAAGGAGAAAAATCATATAACTTTTCAATAGGTCAAGAGAAAGAATTTGACTCAACCAAATGCTTATTAAAAAAAAAAATCTAGGCCGGGTGTAGTGGCTCACACCTGTAATCCTAGCACTTTAGGAGGCTGAGGTGGGTGGATCACAAAGTCAGGAGATCGAGACCATCCTGGCTAACACGGTGAAACCCCATCTCTACTAAAAATACAAAAAATAAATTAGCTGGGCGAGGTGGTGGGCACCTGTAGCCCCAGCTACTCGGGAGGCTGAGGCAGGAGAATGGTGTGAACCCAGGAGGCGGAGCTTGCAGTGAGCCGAGATCGCACCACTGTACTCCAGCCTGGGTGACAGAGGGAGACTGTCTCAAATAAATAAATAAATAAAATAAAATAAAAATCTCAGTGATGTAGAAACGGAAGGTCACTTGCTCAGTGTCATAAAGGGTACCTGATAGCTCACAGCAGACCTGATGCTGGAGAACGGATGACTTTCTCTTTGAGATCTTGAGCCCGGCAGGGAAGTCCACTCAGCACTGCCACTCAACACTGGCCTGGCTTGTGCAGTGAGGCAACAAAACGTAAAACAGGATGTAACAGTAACTGTCTTGTTCTCTCTCTCCTCTCTCTGTCTCTGTCACTCTGCAGGTGACCTGAATGTGATTTAGAGAACCCTGAAGTGTCTACAACTGCACATAAAATTGAAGCCCACCCTCCAAGCCTGTTCACTCCCCCGGCCCCCAGCCCACCACCTTCCTTTCTTTCTAGAAGAAACCACAACTCGGAATTTGGTATTTATCCATCTCATACCACATTTTTGTTCCCTTGCTATGGGCATATGTAACCATCAAAGCCTACAGCGCTGCTCTGTGTGTTTTTAAACTCTTTGAATGATATCAAGCAGAAAATCTGTTCAGAAGCTCTGTGCTGACTCGGAGGGGCTGGAAGTAGGCATACCCCAAAGGCCTGGGGCCAGGCAAGGCTGGGAGCCCACAGCACTGGCCCTCAGCAAAGCCAAGACCCTTTCTGCTCCTTGCCACCCACCCTTCCACCCCGCCCCATGCCCCCAGTCTCGAGGACCCACTGGGCTTGCTGCTGGTCAGCTTGTGCTTTAGTGGGGGAAGAGCCTCTCCAAGGGTAGGATGACTGGCTGGCCTAGGAGTGTAGGACTCGGGGTAGGGGAAGCCTGGGTGAGCCTAGGAGTGTAGGTCTGGGGGAGTGGGGAGCCTGGGTGAGAAGTGCTGCTTTAAGCTGCACCAGGGCCTCCAGGAATGGCAGCTCCATGATAGACCCCAGCCTTAAAGTGGGGATGGGCGGGACACACAGTTTTTGACAAATGATGTTAATCGAGGCACAATTTACGTGCAGTAAAATCACCCTTTTAAAATGTACAGTGAGATGAGTTTTAATGAATGTATACCTGTGTAACCACCATCATGATATAGGATGTGTCCGTCGCTCTAGAAGTCTTGCTGTGCCCATCGCAGTAAGTCCCCTGGCCCTGCGCCCCCGGCGTGGATCTGTGCCCCATCCCGTAGCTTTGCCTTTTCCAGACATCGGTTGCACATAACTCTCCAGCCCATGGCTCCCTTCACTGGCACACTGGCTTAGAGATTCAGCCGTGTGGCTTTGAGGCCCGCACCAGCGGCTGTCCCATCATTGCCGAGCAGTCTTCCTTCCAATGGAGGCATCACTGTTTTCAGAGGCGAAGTGGACCAAAGGCCAGACCATGTGCAGGACTAGAGCACACTCAGCAATAAGAAAGTGCCCACCTGGCCGGGCGCGGTGGCTCAAGCCTGTAATCCCAGCACTTTGGGAGGCCGAGACGGGCGGATCACGAGGTCAGGAGATCGAGACCATCCTGGCTAACACAGTGAAACCCCGTCTCTACTAAAAAATACAAAAAAATAGCCGGGCAAGGTGGCGGGCGCCTGTAGTCCCAGCTATAGGGAGGCTGAGGCAGGAGAATGGCGCAAATCCGGGAGGCGGAGCTTGCAGTGAGCTGAGATCCGGCCACTGCACTCCAGGCTGGGCAACAGCGCGAGACTCCCTCTCAAAAAAAAAAAAAAAAGAAAGTGCCCACCTGAACAGACCCCTCACAGGGAAGAGCTGCAGAAGGCGCTGAAGCAGTGGGGAGACAGTCCACATGGCATCGTTAGGCGGCTGCAAATTAAAGCCCCAGTGCATTGCTGGTACACGCCTGTTAGAACGGCCCGAATCCAGAACACAGGCGATGCCACGTGCTGGTGAGGATGTGGAGCAACAGGAGCCCTCCTTTGTGACTGATGGGAATGCAAAACGGTACAGCCATTCTGGAAGACTTTGGTGTTTTCTTACAAATGTAAACACACTTTCATCGTAGGACACAGAAACCACAGTCCTTTTCACCCAAAGGGGTTGAAAACGTATCCAAACAAAAACCTTTATAGTGGCTTCCGAAACTTGGAAGCTGGCACGATGTCCTTCAGTAGGTGAGTGGTTAAATAAACTGTGGTCCATCCAGACAGTGCAATATCATTCAGCGCTAAAAGACATGAGTGATCAACCCATGAAAAGACATGAAGGAGGCCGGGTGCGGTGGCTCACACCTGGAATCCCAGCACTTTGGGAGGCCGAGGTGGGAGGATCACCTGAGGTCGGGAGTTCGAGACCAGCCTGATCAACATGGTGAAACCCCATCTCTACTAAAAATACAAAAATTAGCCAGGCGGGGTGGAGCGTGCCTGTAATCCCAGCTACCCAGGAGGCTGAGGCAGGAGAATTACTGGAACCCGGGAAGCAGAGGCTGCAGTGAGCCGAGATTACGCCGCTGCAGTGAGCCGAGATTATGCCACTGCACTCCAGCCTGGGCCACAGAGCGAGACTCTCTCTCAGAAAAAGAAAAGGAAAAGAAAATACCTGAAAGCATCTTAAATGGATATTTCTACGTGAAAGAGGCCAGTCTAAAAAGGCTGCATACACACTGTGTGATTCCAACGACATGACATTCTGGCCAGGGCAACGCTGTGGAGAATAAAAAGGTCGGGTTGCCTGGGTTGCAGGGAGGGAGGGATGAAGAGGCAGAGCCCAGAGGATTTTTGGGGTGGTGAAACCCAGCTGTATGACACTGAGGTGGGGAATCCGCGCCAGTCCACGTTGGTCAAAACCCATAGAATGTACTCCAAGAAAGAACCCTGACAGGGACTGTGGGTGAGGACGTGTGGATGCAGGCTCATCTGCTGAGATGGGGGACGGTGATAATGGGGGAGGCTGTGTATGTGTGGGGGCTGGGAGCACATGGCCATCTCTGCACCTTCTGATTGGTTTTATTGTGAACTAAAACTGCTTTAATAATGAAATTTTATTTAAAAAAACAGCACTCACAGGCTGCAGCAATGAAAAGCACTAACGTCTGCCACAGCTGGCCCCCAAATGGCCAACACTTGATTGGCAACTGACGGCCTCCCTAAGTTTTGTCCCCACTTCAGTTCATATTCCAACTCTTCACAGGCCCCCTCCCTAATCCCGAAGGACACCTGCTTCTGGTCAGCCGCCTCCAGCTCCCCAGGCCAACAGCCTCCATCGGGGCTCATCTGGAGCCTTCCCATCTCCACTCTGAAGCTTCCCAGCCCCTTGCCTGCCTTGGAGGCTCTGCCAGGCAGGCCATGGCGGCCGGCTCTCTTGCTACAGCAAGCTCTGAGTAAGCGGCCTCTGCCTGTCCTCATTTGGGAGGTCTTTGTTCCTTTGCATAGTCCCTGCAGGCACCAGTGGGTGGACGTTTGGGCCCTTTCCGGGTTGGAGCTGTGATGACAAGGCTGCTGTGGGCGCTGGTGCACAGATCTTACATGGATGAGTGCCTGCTATTCACTGCGTCTTAAAGCTGGACCCTGCTCTGTCCTTGCTTCTCTGGCTTCCTGGAGCCTCCGGGTAGCCTGATGGGCTCAGGAATCCAGGACCACATACCCCAACACGGGACAGAGGAAGAGCCAGCTCCCTCCCTCGGGCTCTTGGGTGGGCTTCAGCGCCTCTTTGGGGTTCGGGTCATGCCTGGGCTCTGCTTGTCATCTCAGAATTTCTTTCTCTTATTCCCTGGAACTGGGGGCGTGAATTCCATCCGGTTTCCCTGTCCTGAATGAGGACCAAGGCTTGTGGGAGACATTGTCCCGCCGTGGAGAGCCCGGACCCCTTCCACCAGCAGGGATGGCAGCCAGGCTCAGGGCTGGTGGCTGCCTCTATCCCAGAGTCCCCCTTGAGCAACTTATGCTGCGGGACACCTTTCTCTGGGCACCTCTGTGTGTACAAAAGCCACCCTCGTTCTGGCCATTTTACCCTGAATGAGGACACATTTTGATTTTTGGGAGGCTTTTGCTGCCATGAGAATTAAGGTTAATGCTTCTCAAAATAGCTTCTCTGCAAATAACTGACAAGCTCACTTGGCCCAAAATGAATCTGAAGGGGAATTAAAAAGCATCTCTTTTCCCAGAAAACAGATTCCTCATTGACACATTTTTTTTTCTCCTGTTGATTTTTCCCTGTTTCCAAAATGGAGCCTTTTTCCTCCGTCTTTTATGCGAGGAACCGGCCGCAGGAAGACAAAGTCCACTTGTCAGCAATATTCTGTGAGTCTCTGTTCTCTCTCCCTCTGGGGTCGCCCTGACAATAGGGCCATTATCAGATAGCTCCCTTATTCCATAGATTTTTCCTCTCCCCTCCAGGGCTAATGAGGAGAAAGTTTGCCAGGCTGAACAAAGATGGGAAGGGTTTTCACTCGTGGAGGCCCAGCGTGGCCAGCTCCAGGGAAGGGCCATTATGTGGAGGTTGTGTACTGTCATTCGATTGCTGTGAGTGACTTTTGGGATCAGGGCCATCCATCAGTTCTGTGATTCACATAATTTGTCCTCTGAGAGCGGAAACGTGTTTCCCAGAGAGAAGCCTTCCAGGCTGTCTCTGGGCCTCAGGCTCCCGGGGCCAAGCCCACATCTGACTGAGGGGGCTTAAGATCTCACCGCCGCTTCGTGAATCACATCGGGAAGGGAAGGAACCTTGAAATATTGAAAGGCATTGCCCCTGCTAGTGCAGCACTGTGTAAACACTTCACGTGGTGGTGTTAAGAACATAAAAATGCTCAACACCCCAGACTCCGGTCTGGGATCTTGTTCTGAGATCAGCCTCTGCGTGTGCCCGTTTGGCTGCCACCAGGAGCTGCCGTTGAGGACCCCAGCCCCCACCCCCCCCGCTTCCCTTTACCTACATTAGTGCCTTCTCTGGCCGCTCGGTGGACTTGGGAGGCCCTGGTGATCCCAGAATCCATGCTGAGTAATGGCCCTCACAGCAAGCCACCGATTCACTCATCCTGTCATTCATTCAAGCAAGCAGCCTTCTCCCAGGCATGGGCCCCAAGCCAGGCTTTGGGGGCCGAGAGATGAATCAGGGAGCCCCCAGGAGTCCTCACAGCCCCAAATCCAGTGCATGTGGTATTTTTGGACTCAGTGGACGGAGGCTAAGGGGTACCCTGCGTGACCTGGGGTCTCAAGGTGCCAGTCTATGGGGAGGCTTAGAATCCCTGAGCACTTCAGCTGTGCTGGAGGAAGCTGAGATAGTTCCCTGCCTATGGCTGCCTCTCCTTCCACAAATGCAAAGGGATAGATACGGGGGTGTCAGACGGGCAGCCCAGGGCTCTTGGCGTGTGGAAGAGGCGCTGCCCAGCCCCCTCCCGTGTGGTCTGGCAGGTGGGGAGGATCTCTTGCTGGTGGTATAGGTCCTGGGAGTTCGGGGCTGCCCCCTGGGGACTGGAGTGACTGAGGAGGGTGGCATGGAGGGGTCAGGGGTAGGGAGCTTCAGGGAGTGGGGAGGGGAGGCTGCAGGCAGGAGGGTCTGTGAGATCTCAGGCAGGTGAGAGGTTCCCATAGGCACGGCCAAGGCGGTAGCTGTGGTGGTGGCTGATGTGAGCAGGTGTCTGGCATCATAAATGTCAGTTTTATAATCAGCCTGGGCCACTCTCAAACAGGGGCCCTTGGAAGAAGATGCTGCTGGGAGATGGTCGAAGGCCCGCGGTGTTGACTCCGAAGCAAGGCTGTTGACCGCGTGTGGGTAATGACTGCCCACCTTCCCGGAACCCCAGCCAGGCCTGTGTTCCAGGCACTCGGGGGTGAGGGAGGGGAGAGGTGGAGGGCACAGCTCCAGAGCCTGGCAGAACGGAGCCCAGGAGGCATTCAGAGGCCCTGGGTGGGAAGCCAGGTTGCCTGGGGGACATCAGTTCACCTCTGTGTCTGCAGGGAGCCAGTGGGGACCTACGTTGGTGAGACTGTTTGGGGCGATCCTGGCTGGGGAGGCTGGACTCGGCCTGGCTGGACATTCCCCTTTGAGGTTTACCCACCCTAGGCTTCTGGGTCGGGGTCAGAGCAGAATCGGGGTGGGGGATGGAGCCTCTCCCGGAGGCAGGAGGGCCCCAGGAAGGAATGCCAGAGAAGCCTCTGAGGAGACTGGGTCTGCTCCAGCCCCAGGGCCTCTGCTTCCCACCCCCCACCCCATGTGGCTGTCCCTTGTCAGGACAGTGTCAGGCTGTGTGAGGTGCTGGTGGACACAGCTTTCCGGGAGGGCTGACATGGGGAGGGCCACCCTTAGGAAGGGGTGGGTTGAGGACTTGCCTAGAACAGAGGTCCCCAGATCCCAGGCCTTGGGCCAGGACCAGTACTTGGCCTGTTAGGACCCAGGCCGCACAGCATGGGGGGAGCAGCGGTTGAGCGAACCCAGCTTCCTCTGTGTTTACAGCCGCTCCCCAATTGTCTGCATCATCGTCGGCGCTCCACATCCTGTCAGATCAGCGGCAGCGTGAGATTCTCATGGGAACATGAGCCCTATTGTGAACTGTGCGTGAGGGATCTAGGCTGCTCGCTCCTCATGAGAATCTAATGCCTGATGATCGGTCACTGTCTCCCATCACCCTTAGATAGGACCATTTAGCTGCAGGAAAACAAGCTCAGGACTCCCACGGATTCTACACTATGGTGAGTTGTAGAATTATTTCATTATATACTCTAATGTAATAATAATGGGAATACAGTGGACGATATATGTAATGCACTTGAATCAGCCCCAAGCCATCCATCCCCTGGTCTGTGGAAAACCTGTCTGCCATGAAACCAGGTGCTAAAAAGCCTGGGGAATGTTGCCGTGGAAGATCGGTTCCCCCAGCACCTCCAGCAAGGAACGCTGCGTCCCCCGGAGGCCTTGGGGCAAGGCCTGTGGGGTAGGCCCTGGGTCCTGTGCACCTGGAGGCAGGCACAGCTGGGGGACATGCCTGGAGGCTGCTGCATCTGTAGGCCATCATGCTTGGCGGAGGGACACACCTGGAGGTCACCGTGCTCGCTGCAGGGCTGTCCAGGGAGTTGATGCCTTCCTGAGCTTATTCTTTTCTGGAAAATGGGAATAGCCAGGAGTCTGCCCTGGAAGATGGAGGGAACAATGCTCCAAGGGCATCAAGGCCTGGCCCTGGGACTCCTCAGTCAAGGCCAGGGAGCCTGGACCTCGGCCAAGTCCTGGCTTGCGCCTCCTCTCCCTTCCACAGGCCTGGAGCCTCTCCCTCAATGAAGCTCGCGGGCACCGAGGCTTAGAAAAGCACACAGATTTATTGCATATCAATCTCATGTATAAATTCATTGGAGCATTGGAAAGATTACATTTGGTATACAGTCCTATTCTACAGCATTAACCTCAAAATCAGCTTCTCCTAGGCCTTCTCTTAAGGAAATGTCTCTACACAAGTACATTTGTCTTTATCACAAGCATCAGAATGAAATTTGCAAAGTTGTTCTTTTCATGATTTCCTACACTTCATGTCTCATTTCATTCTTCTCCCACAGCGATTTCCGTATTAATTGGGAACTGTGCCTCTTTTGCGTCGGCAGTTCAGGACTCCTAGTCTCGGACGTAGATCCTAATCACATATTCAATAAGTGCATCTACAGAATTTTCCTTTTAATAAAAATTTCACCAACAGACACGATAATGACCGCTACGCAGGAGTCATGCACAGTTTACTTATAAACAGAAGCAATTTACAATCAAGGGGGACATGGGGCGAGCGCCAGCCTCCTCCTCAATGGTCTTTTTAAACATTATATGAAAACCGGACATTTACATTTGATTTCTTTTTCAACACTGTACAGTTCTAAAAGAAACAAAACAAAACAAAACAAAACGAAACCAAATCTATCATGTAACAATGGCAAAAGGTGGCGGGCGGCACAGGTCTGTGATTCTGCGAGGATTCTTTATATAGACCTTAAGGGACAAAGTCCGTATACACACACGCGTTAAATTACGACTCTGACACCAGGGCTCAGCATCCCTTGTGCTGAAAGAGAAGTGGCAATGCACGTGACGCCAAAGGCAATTGTTAGAATGACTTTTGTTCACGAGTGAATCGCACGTTTGGAAACTCAAGCTGCCTTTTATTTATTTATGTAGTTTTTTTCCAAAAGTGGTGATACGAACCAGTGACAGAGAAGAACAAAACAAACACAAGTATGGAATGGAAGGAACTGAGGAACTCTTCTCAGAAGAACGCAAGAATGTTTTCGTCACAGTATCACTCATTGCTACAGAGACACAGTTTCATGGCTTTTGATACCCGGCTGACCTCCACTGACCAGGAGCAGCTACGTCCTGGCATCCCTGGCTGGGAGGGGAGCCTTGCCCTCCCCACCAAGGCTGCAGTGCAGGGGCGAGCTCTCCTCTCCCTCCCCTAGGACAGCACAGTGAATATAGCTCAGTAGGTTTCAGTCACTTGGGCAGGGGGACGGGACAGAGGAGCAGGGGACCACAATCCAGTGCTTCGAGGCTTCGAGTCTAAAATACGTGATATGTATTCAGGCAAGTGCTTTGCAGACGCTCACGGGGAAGCGGGGAAGGCAGGGGACACCAGGGCCCTTGGAATTTCCAGGGCTGGACTCTGGGGACGTGGAGGTCTTGGCCAGTCGGGGTCTGGATGGGACAGCTGCAAGCATGGCCTTGTAAAGGAAGGCCTCTCCAGCTGAGCAGTCTCTCAGGCCACGCCATGCCCATCCCAGCGACTGCTCCACACCCCAGGGCCCCATGCAGGGTGCAGGGGCTCGCTCCTCTGGGTTGGAGTCAGTGACATCTTGGGTCCCCCTCATGAAGGGTCTGCCGGGCCCACAGAGGAGCAACCGCATGGGCCCAACCTGGGGATGAGAGCAGGAACTGGTGGGGACGTCGGCTCGCTGGGGACTGGGTTTTGAGGAGCAGCAGAGGGCAGGTGCGAGGAGGCCTCCTTCGGAATTTCCGTTTGGGGGATGGGGGTTGACAATCCAAGGAGTTAGCATTGGGGCAGCATTTAGGCTGAACGGAGGGGCCCTGGACCCCTGGCTTGCAGCCCTGACCCTGGCCACCTGGCCACAGACAGCCAGTTGCCTTGTCACGTCCCTGTCCATGCTACACAGCGACATGGGCCCCTTATAGTGTGGTGACAGTTGAAGGCCAGAATCTCTGAATTCTCACACCTGGGCCGGGCTCCCTGGCCCATGTCATCTCTGGGCACCAACACTGCTGGGCGGAGCAAAGCTGGGAGGGCGAGGCTCGCTGGGGCCTGGGGCCACGCTAAGTGTCGGTGCCATGTTTTGGGGTGCACCAGCCCAGGAAATAAGTGCTGTCTTTGTCAGGGGCAGTAAGAACAGGGCCTCCTGAAAATGCCAAGTGCTGGGACCTGGGGGCTGGATGCTCAGGAGAAACTGGGCTTGCTATCATTTTCAGGGGGACAAAAATATGTGACTTAAAACGTGCAACCAGGACTCTTGGGAAGGGTGGAAGGAAAGAGCGCCGAGAGAAGACGGGATGCTTGGGAAGACAGCTGAAAACGGCGGGATGGGACGGGGAGATCCGGAGAGCAACGGTAAGGGTGGCCCTCATCGGTTCTGCTTCTGCCGAAAAGACACGCTGAGGGCTCCATCCGTCCGAACGTCCCACTTCAGAGAGATGGGGCCGTGTTGCAAAAAAAAAAAAAAAAAAAAAAAAAAAAAAAAA